>NC_048433.1:9396232-9696232 GCF_004353265.1 Vitis riparia | reverse complement strand
CTATCTATGAATGGAACATAGACGGTATGACCGAGTATAACATACTCACTAAGCTTCAAGAAATGACCATGGTAAGTACAGCCTATAAGTTAAACAATAGATTGCCAGATCATGCTGTAGCTCAGACCATTGTTGCTGGGTTTACAGGTCAGCTTAAGGGTTGGTGGGATAATTATCTTACTTTCGATGATAAAAATAGTATCCTTAAAGCCTATAGGATTAATGAGAATAGTGAAGTTGTTAAGGACGAAGATGGCCAAGATATAGAGGATGCAGTGGCTACTCTAATCTACTCTATATCCAAGCATTTCATTGGAGATCCTGCAAAAATTAAGGATAAAACTGCAGATCTCTTGACCAACCTTAAGTGTCCTAAGCTTCATGATTTTAGGTGGTATAAGGAAGTCTTCCTAACCAAAGTCATGCTTAGGTCAGATTGTAACCAGTCTTTTTGGAAAGAAAAATTCGTCTCAGGATTACCCAAGCTTTTCTCTGAGAGAATTAGGATCAAGATAAGGGAACAGTATAATGGTCAAATCCCTTATGATAAGCTAACCTATGGTGAGATTATAAGCATTGTCACAGCTGAAGGGATTAAGTTGTGCAATGACTTCAAGCTTAAGCAACAAATAAAGAATGAACAGAAAATCTACTATATATATATATATATATATATTATAAGATAGATAATTATCATTTTAGTATTAAAGTTATTTTTAAAATCAAGAAATATTAAATATATTTTCAAATATCACATGATAAAATATCATAAATTATATTATTCATATACCAATTTCTTCATATCTCAATTATAATATATGTATTTTTACCAATGTTTTCAGAACCGGACCGGTGATCGAACCGGAAAAGTTACCGGTTCACGGTTCACTGGTCGGACCGGCGGTCGAACCGCTATCGAACCGGTGACGTCATAAATATATAATTTATATATTCTTAAAATTAAAAATAATTATAAAAATTTTAAAATATATATGAATAAATTAAACATCAATAATATTATTTTATATCTTTGATATTATGAAATTAAATCATATTAATATTTTAAATTTTATTAAATGAAATATGTTTAATATTTAAATGTGAATATATAAAAAAAATGAAAATTTAAACTAATTTCATAATTTTTAAAAATATTATATTATTTTTATTTAATATTATAAAAAAATTTAAAATCTAATATATATTGTTTTGTTTGGCATATTAGTTAATAAAATGCATGTAGCCGAGTGGTGTCTTAGGTGGACTATAGTAAAAGATTGGTCCAAGGTTCAAATCCTCTTGGTGGAGTTTTGTTATGTTTTTTTTCATTGATATTTAGCAATCCCACATCGGAAAATGAGAAGAACAAGGAGTCAAATGACTCCTATAAAAGTCATCCTCAGCATTGGCTTGGCATGGTCTTGTGGGCTAAAAAAAAAGCCCACAGTAATTGGAGTGGGCATGTGGGCTGTGTCATAAGACAGGCCCAACATGGAATCCTTCCTTTCATGCTTACAATGAGAGGCTAATGTTTTTATTTTGTAATTTTTTTTAAAAAAATTAAAATTATTGGAATCAACCGGTTCCCTTGAATCTCCATTCGGTCCAAATGACCGGATCGGACCGGAATGGTGACCGGTCGACGGTTGGACCGGTCTTCTTATATTGCTTTTTATAAATTTTTAATATTTGATTAATTATTGTTCCATCGATATTTTTCGATATGATCCAATATATTCGTAAAATCAAAATACTTTAACACAACAACAAACTATAAAATCGAATGCTACAAAATAGTGAAACCATAACAAAACCAATAAAATCTAAATGCCCACATGGAAAAGGTTTGGAGCAATATCATAGTGGAACAAGTGTGATAATTCTCATCATGATATTTGGGATGTGATAAATATATTTTTCTTTGCTTATTCAATTAGGAGGAAATGATTTTTCAGATAAACTATATATACAGATGGTATTGTACTTTTTCCTGCTTTGCTTTCTTCAAATGACTTCTAATGTCTTTACTAATAAAATTATTACTTTAATTTAAAACCAAATTCATAAAAAAAAAAACCCCTAAAAATAACTTCAACAACTAACATTTCAGGCCAAATTCACAAAGGCTAACTAATATTATCCAGGGCAATTTTAAATCAAATTCACGTAAGTCCTAAAATCTAATAGAGGAACCACTTTTTGGTCAAAGACTTACAGGCTGTTGTCATTTCCAGACAGTAGTAAATGTACATGCCACTGACCCATGAGTCATCCCATCAACGTTTAAAGTCCCAATAAATTATTTGCTTGTTTGGAAGACTAACACTTTCCAATAAAGCTGTTTCAAATTCACTCCCGTCAACTGTGAAAAAGTCTGTATGTCCATTAATGTGACTCTTTACCCTTGCATCTCCTTCACTCTTCCCGTTGAACAAGAGGAGATTCAAAGAAACCTTTCATCTCTCTTTTTTGTTGGAAGTTGCAAGACTCTGGATTATGAGGTAACCTTCAGACGATGCATCTTCTTGTACACTTTTTTTTTTTCCTTTTTCACGTGTTTCCTCCACTCTTAGTAAAACCAAATGAATTTCTCAAGGAAAAAGAAATTGGCCCTATCTTCTTCCAGTTAGTCATGATGCAGTGAAAAAATTAAACGCCCAAAGAGAATCACTATCTGTGGATCCATTCTATTTTCTCCTCTTCTGATTTCCTTGTTGCCATCTTTTCAACCGTGTGGTAAATGAGACGGTGTGATGTGTGAGCAAGCGATGATTTCAAGGAAAAGTTCATCATATCTCAACTATTAACCTTCTGGTTTGCTTGTTTGTCCTAGTGTGTTTTCTTTTCTTTCTTTTTCTTTTTCTTTTTTCCTGATTTTTTTTATCATATACAAAAACTAATCTAGGTGATTTGTTTATTGTATGTAATACTAATCCATTATATTTTGTTTCCATGGGATGAAGGCTCTATAAGTTGAGTTGGACTCTTTTATGATTGGCTTTAATGTTTCATGATTAGATTTATTCTTTGAGTGTTGGCTGAGAGTGGGATCAAAACATTCCTCAAGCACTTTGGAAGCTCTTTTGAACACGAACTTCAGTAACATTAATGGCTCCTTCGTCTGGAGGTATGCTGTTGGCTTCAACATCTTTGGATGTTGTGATTTAATTTTTATGAATGATATACCTTCCTTTGGATTATATATGTCAGGAAATCAATAGTTTGATTTCTCATTGCAATGAGGTAGTTTTGAATAATGGACTCTCCTACTAATTTGTCAAGTATGGCTCTCGTGTTTTGAAGGGTGTAAAATAAATATACCTTATAATATATATATATTCTTTTTTAGAAAATAAAGAATTTATTTTTGCAAAATTCCAAGGTGCCAAAATCAATTATTGAATTTCAGAATTTGAAATTTGGACCATCGAATGTATATGAGGAGATTTAGTATATTGAATAAGGGTATAAATAAATGAGATAAGGTATAAGGGAATAAATAAATGAGACTCTTGAAGATGTGTATATGATATTACCTATTTTGTGGGATTCGATGCCTACTGAAAAATGTTTTGTTTGGCCTTCTAGAGGGATCCATTTTTTATTTTTTTTATATATAGCCATAATACCCAACTTCTTCCATATTTGTTTACTTTAATTTTCAACCCCTTTTGAATTCTTAAAGTTCATTATGGATTTCTTTTAGGACTATATAAAATGTGTTGTTTTATTTTATTTTTTTCTATTAGCTTGCTCTTATGTTTAAAAAGTATTAGTCCAAATGGCAATAATAATTATGAAATTAGAAATTATCCAAGTTGGTTATGCTTTAATTATTCACCTAAACAACTATCTTTATGATTTTACATTCACTTTAATATGAAAAATATTGTAGTGCTTCAGAAGTTAATATAACCATTTCAGGATGTTAAGGAGGAGATATTAGGAGCTGATTAATCATGAGATGGAAATAGAAATTTTCTATAAATATTTATATTTTGAATTCTAAGTTTTTTTACTTTGAATTTTAAACAACTATATTCATTTATAGCTGAAAATGATAAGCAATGACATTTTTTTATCTATTCGTGTTTTGTAGTATAGGTTATTTCTTATGGATGAAAATTGTCAATGGCATGAGCAAAGTCGGAAAAAGGGAGGGGTACTTGAAAGAGAGGTATGCTTATATTTGCTTCCCACTTCTATTTGTTATACTTTTATGTATCATCAACTATGTGGTAGTGATGTATTTGTATTTTATGCTTGATGTATGCATATGATTGGTGTAAT
The DNA here is from genome assembly GCF_004353265.1 of Vitis riparia. Lineage (NCBI taxonomy): Eukaryota > Viridiplantae > Streptophyta > Magnoliopsida > Vitales > Vitaceae > Vitis > Vitis riparia. The sequence continues at coordinate 9,691,942 of NC_048433.1, read as the reverse complement.
TCAATTGGTGGTGTAGATATGATTGTGGCATGTTCGCAATCAAGTACATGCAACATTGGAATGGGGCCACACTAGCACATTCAATTGCGGAGGTAAGCACAACCAATACTTTAGTGTTTGGTTTTTTTGAAGTTTTTTCAAACCAGCCCATGATTTTGGTGTGTCTTGTACAGGACAAGATGCATTTATATTGATTGAGGCTGGTCGTTACCTTGGTCACGAATGTGGCAAACAATGATAGAGAGGTCATGAAGGCATGTCGAATGTGACATATGAGGGTTGTGCCACTTTTGTTAGTTGCAATTTATGAACTACTAAATATAAAAGATAATGTCAAAGAGAAAGGAAAGACAACATGTCTGTATATAATCATGGTTTGCTTTATTTGTTTGTTAATAGTGTTTGCCACTATGCACCAATTTATGCTAACGCGATAATGCACACTGGGACAATAGTGGAAACATTTGTCAGGATAATATGGTGGGATTTTTTGAACTTCTAACCATCCCTTTGTCTTTTATTCCATGATGCTCCATTAATTTTATTGTTCATGCTTATTGTCTTTTGTCTTACAAGAAAGGTTGAGCATAGCCACAAATTGGCCTATGTTAAGTGCATCAGCAAGGCTAAGTGTGATTAATAAAGGCCACTTGGAACAGGGAAGGTCATTGATGTCACCTTACTTGCCTGAGAGTGGGGCTGGTGGTGGCAGCAATCCATAATCAGAAGGTGGAACCCTCTATGCTATTGTGATGCTCAAATCAGTTTTAGGTTGCACTATTATGATCTACTATATTTTGTTTGTTTTAGATAAAACTACTTCTTAGCTTCATGTCACCTTCTTTTCCCTTCTTTTTATTCTCACGATTATTATTATTATTCTTCTTAATTGCAGGCGACAATTAGAAAACATAATTGTTGACAACCATGAAGACACCATGACAAAAATAGGAGCAATGTTACACTTCAGAATCGTGGCTGCTAGAGAAAAGGATGTGATCATACGACATTCTCATCATCACTCAGACTTTATAATATAACTGTTCATATTTTGCTTTTTGTTTGTAAATTTAGGCATGCCCAATACCAGAGCTCTCTAAAAACTTTATAGATACATCATAATTGGTTTTTTTTGGTTTACCATTTTTACTTTGGGCACCCATTGCATACTTCCGATATATTTGGGTTGTGCCCCCACTTCTGTTAGGTGGTTTTAGATTAATTTATCAACAACTTAAAAAAATACAGTGGTATATGAAATTTGGTTGAGCTAAAGAGGTTACTCCATGACCTCTTTGCAGGTGTGTAGTTCTATGAGAGCCATGCAATATGAGAAACTATTGCCTAGGTTGAAGAACTTGCTTTCTATTCAGCATACTATTTGGCCAAGGTAATTATTGCTATATGAGAGGTGAAGCTGGAATTTTTAAGTTTGTTTTAGAAGCCATCTTTGTCATCTATGTTTACGAATTTTGTTCGGTACGATAGATTTTTCTTTCAACTTCATTCATACTGGACCTATGTTTCTTCCAATGCATTACATGCAGGCTTATTCTTTATTTTGCTTGCTGGAAGGAGGTTAACACCCATTCTAATAATAGTTGATTATGCTTTTACATAATTCATTGCAGTACGATGTGTTTGATATTGGCTTTATAACCACGGATGACTTCACAAATGTAGACATATCGGAAGCAACTTACCCAGCTGTTGCAAAGAGGTTATATAATGATTGGATTAATGGTCCTGCAATTCCCATAGTTACTGGTTTGTTGGAAAGGTTCCTGCTATGAAGTTTAATGGTTTCAATTCCCAGTAACTGGATTTTATGCGCACGAGTTGTAGGAATATGATTTATATTCTTGTAATTCCAGGGTTGGAAATCTGGTGCAGTTACTACCTTGGGTAGGGGTGGGAGTGATTTGATAGCCACATCCATTGGGGAGCCTTAGGCTTGCAAGAGATTCAGGTACGATCAACCCCTTAGCGCATGGAAACTGAAAGTCCTGTGGCCATTGGCAGTCCTTTTTGTATCTGTACCATGTTTTGTCTGAATTGATTCACAATGTTCTCTAGTTATAATTGATAAGGATGAGGCCGACTTTAGTTGTAAATACTTAATATATTTTAATTGCAACCTATGGAGCAAGGGTGCTTCCTACATTCACCATATTGACTTGTGATCCAAGTATTTATTCACGTGCATTGCCTATACTATATTGTAATTATATTACAACTTTAAGGTTTTTTTTTTTTATGAGGAGTACGATTGATTATTTATCTAATATTTCAGATTCAGAAGTGCACTGTTGCTGTGGGGATAACTAGGTTTCGTTCCCAATATACATGGAAAATTACCTTTCTACTTGAATTAGTGTGTAAATTTGAGCCTTTTCTTTTATTGTATTGATAGTTTAATCATACGTGTTAAATCCCGTAGTTCTCCTGGATTTTCAAATTGATTAATGGCTCAGTCTGTATCTTATTCTGACTTTTCAGTTGAGGATTTTGATGTTGGTTTAAGATGTTTCATCAAGCTTCTAATGTGAATGTACCTCTGGTCGTTCACCTGTTGCTAGGCAATTTAATGATCTAGTAATGCATCCGCTTGAACTGTGTAGGACCTATTATGTTATGAGATTGTGTGGGAAGTTAGCATTAGGTACCATGCCTATTGAATGTTTTATCAGTGAAGGATATTGTGATCTTCTTAATTTGTTGGTTCTTGCTGTAGTTTTGATAAACATAATTGTTGGACCCTGAATTTTGGAGCCAAACATTTGACTTGTTCAATGTGAACAGTATATGTGAAGCAGAGAGAACTCTGATGCTGAAGTCAGTAATAATTCAAGGTGATAGGAAAGTTTTGATGGAATAAGGAGTATATATTTTGATGGAAAGTTTTGATGGAATAAGGACTTATATTATAAGTCAATATATAAATATCCAGTATCTACTAGCGACATTACATGCATGGATAGTAGAGTGAGGCAAACAGCACAAATTAACACACGCACATGAAAGTTCAGACTTTCCTAACCTGGCAAAATTGAAGTTTAGTACAGAGTTTTAAGGTGTGGATAATAAGATTATGAGCTTAATTTATAGAAATGTTGGTGTATCTATTAAGTACTGGCTCCTATATGTCATGAACCTATCAAGCATATGATCATATCTTCCCCCATCAAGCATATGACCATATGGAAGCATGGTCACATTCATCATATCATGTCTATATCCTATCCTCATCAAGCATGAATATTTTCATGCTTATGTCCCTCTTTGGTTTCTGGTTGATTGCTAATGCAAAATGAGCCAGATTGTGATGCTACACCAATTTAGCACCAGCTTGAATATGAGTCTACACCAGTTTAGATCCAGCCTGCTGGTGAATCTCTACTTGCTTATGCCACATATGAACAACCCTGCCTTGGGGACATTACAGAACTATTCTGCATGCTGTCATGTAGGATAATGGTACAAACCTGGTATGCACTTATCAGTGGAGAGCATAGCATTTAATTTCATCTTTGAGGATTGAGAGATTTCGAAGTATCAGTCATGATGGTACCGATCTTGTCTTGAAATTCATGCTCTGTAAATGGGAAAACTTGCACTTCAAAATTTTGGCAGGCAGAAAAGGCAGATCGTGAGGCTCACAGCCAAGGTGGAACACCCCAAGAGCATAGTGCTTCCTGTAGGCCTGAAATGGCCCCGTCCTATTCCAGTACCCGAGAGTGGCTGTGTCCTTATAGCCACAATGAAGCTTGATGGGGTATGCTCCTTTGAAAGAACTGTTCTCCTTCTCAGATCTGGAACCGGACACCCACAGGAGGGGCCATTTGCAGTTGTCATTAACCGGGCTCTTCACAAAAAGATCAGACACATGAAGCCCATTAATCTGGAGCTGGCAACCACTTATGCTGAATGTTCCTTGCATTTTGGTGGTCCTCTAGAGGCAAGCATGTTTTTACTTAAAACAGGGGTTTTGACTTGCGATCCAAGTATTTATCCACGTGCATTGCATGTGCAATATTGTAATTATATTACGAGGTTATTTTCTCTTTTGATGAGGTGTACGATTGATTATTTAGCTGATATTTAAGATTCAGAAGTGGACTGTTGATGTGGTGATAACTAGGTTTGTTGCCAGTCATTAAAGACGCTTAGGATACTCAACACAGTCTTGATTTATGTATGTACTAAAAATGCTGAAAGTCTAATTTAATTTTAGTAAGACAGTGCATATTGATACACATGAAATATTTGCACATGCAAATATGTGAAGCTTGTGTTATTGGCAATCATATAACTTCAAATTTTTTTTATAATTACAGAACAGATAAATTCTAATTGTTTGATACTCAGAGGCACAACTATCTGTCTACAGAATGTGTATTCAAGAAATGCATTATTAGTACTATCCCATATGAAAGAGCTTGAAGAGGCATATAAATGTGACACCATCCTGAGAGATTCATAATCAAGTTCAATCCTTTCCTATTCTCTGTAATTGCTTCAGCAATAAATCACAGGTGTTAGTTGTCTTCATTTACTAGGATGATTTTGAACCACTGAGAGAAGTACTTTCTTTTCTCTAACTTGCTGAATCCTGTTTGAGTCCTATATAAAACCAGGATCCCAACTGCTTGTCTGATATGCCTTAGTTCATCCCAAGTTGAGCCAGCATTCTGAATATAGAGCAGATATTAGGCCACATTCTAAAGACAGCAACGTGTAAAGGTTACAGAGGAGTAATTAATCTCACCTCTTCGGTTGCTTCATGGCACCAGTTTTCTAACTCAGCCAATCCTGTCTTAACAAACTCCCCATTGCTGAATGAGCAACATTCATGCCTCAAAAGGAGACTGCAAAAATGAATTTAAAAATGCCATTTATGCATATTACGTAATCAAAACAATTGGGATCATAAGAAAAAAGCCATGTTTGAGTGCACTTACCTGTTGAATAAGTGAACACCTTGCGGACTAGGAATGGTGGAACCTGTACAGTCACAATAACCAACAGAATGAGGTACTGCTGTAAGAAGAAAAACAATCAGTTTTTGACATTATATTTCGGACGGTGACACTCACATGGTTTGCTTTCATTATCTTCAAGTAATAATTCAGGCTTTTCACAATGCTTTGCCAATGGGCAATCAACGCTTGTTGTGCAACAGCATTAGCTTGAGAACGTCCCTTCACTAAACTTGCCCGGGATGGTCTAGGTGCATGTATAATGAAACGATACTTGAATGGAGATCAAGAATATATTGGGCAACTTAAAAGTTACATTGAAAAAGAGAATGAGCTGCTTTAGATTGAAGTAGTAAATGAGTTACTAAGATGGTGTGTGCCAATTGGTCAATTTGCCCAATAGAAACATTCTTTCTAGGTGCAAAGGAATTGATTGATCCCTAAATTCTAACAACATATTATGTTAGGGCATATAGATGTAAAAAATATAGGAAATATTTATTTACCATCTATATGCCCTAACATAATCTGTTATACCTTTCCCTTTTCTCCCCTTATAAGTAAAAAATCAAACAATATTGTTGAAGAAAAAGTACAAAAAAAGTCTTATAAACCCATTGTGAAAAGATAGTCAATGGATATGTTTGTATTTAAAAGAATTGAATTGCAACCAAAGTTGATTGGTTGCGAAAATGGGTCATTCCAATTGATTTGTTCAAACTCCTCTTAGGTGAAAGCAACATGGAATGCATAAGTGGGGAGGTTAGTAGATTAGAAAAACATGTTGAGTTTCAAACTCATGAACTCGTAACAGCGAAGGCTCTAATAACATTTTAAGCCATCGAATTACCCCAAATAAGCTTGATGTGCATTATTGTTCCATCATTACCTAACATCTTAAACTTTTGAATCAACTTTGTAGTTTAACTTTGTATAAAGGGGCAAGTTGTCAGGAAGTCAAACTCAAACCTCACTATATTGTTTATTTCCCCAATTTATTGAAGTTATCTGTAATTCCAAAAGAAAGTAAAGGCATGCATTTTTTCTTACTCTTATAATTTATGTTTGATATGAATAAAGGTTGATCACTTGGGGTTTGTTTGGATATATTTATTGGTGATTTTTTGTGTTTAAAATCATAAATAAAAGCATTATAAAAGATGCAAGAACTCTTTAAGGTTGATATTTAAAAATTGTTGAAAAAACTAAGGTATCATAAAACTTTTAATAGTTTCAAATTTAAAATATTAAAAAATGATTTTTGAAGACATAAGCTAAAATTAAATTTTTTTTATTAACATTTTTTTAAGTATAATTTTTTTTCATGTATTATTTATTAATTTTTAGAAAGATAGCATGAGAAATGTATTTATATCAATTTACATTATGTGTTTTAAGGAATGTACATTGTGAGGCATTAAGAGTGGTATGTTACTTGGTGATTACTACTCAAAACATGTTATTTTGTGGCTTGTAATTAGCACTTTTAAACACCTTTGAGTAGTAATTATTACCTTTTAACTCAATTGGCATGTTAAGGACCCTTGTAATTGTTTCTAATCAAATTGTGTTAAGTTTTGGTGTTTTTGATAGCTTTTTGCTCACCAAAGCAATTTAAGAATGAGGGAGAGCTGTATTTAGTTCATGGCAAAGCTTTTGGAAGCTCAAATTCATGAAGAAACCAAGCTTTGGAGCCTCATAGTCCTTTGCCTTAGCCGTTCAAAGTATGCAAGGAAAAATCAATGGAGAGAGGAAAACAGAGTGAAGAAAACAGAGGACAGCAACTATAGTCTTCCTTCGCACTTTTTGAGCACTTACTGAAGTCCATTTTCTACATGCTATATACCATTTCAAAGCTCAGGAAGTCAAGAATTCAACGCTTCAAACCGTGTATGATTTGGAGCTGAAATGAGGAAGATATGGCCTTCGGAAGACAACTGCATCAAGCTGAGGGACAATTTCGCACCTTGCGAAATTGGAACTTCAACGTGCGAAACTGGGATATTTGTGCCGACTCTTTTTCTTCAGATATTTTTGTGTCTAAATTTCCATCTTCTCCTTGTATTCAGCCACTCATGTAATTCCTTAGCTAGGAAGTATCCAAGGAAGGGTAAATTATCTTCCTATATAAACTCTCTTGTAAACACTAAAAGGGGACTCTCGGGGAGCTTTCTCCAGGAGACCAACTTATGTATATTTTACACTTAGTGAAATATGGAGATCTCTTTTGCTTTCTTTTTCTCTCTACTATTTTCGTTTTCTTGGAAGCCAAACAACCTCTGAGGATGTTTTCCCAGAGGACGAGAGGCTAAACCTTTAGTTTCTTGGAGTAAGGGAAGCTAGGTGAAAAGTCCAGATGCAAAGGTGGAAAACTCTCGTGCATTAAATACAGGTAGTTGGAGTTCATAAATGGCTTTTAAATCTAAAGTTTTGCTTTAAATCCCTTTGAATCACTTTGAATGGCCAATACATGGTAAACTTCAGGTCTTTGTGGATGCTTATTGCTAGATCCATATCAGTCCATTAGTTATCATGTACGAGCCATTAGAAAGTGGCTCAAGGTGAAGACTCACAGTGTCTAAAGCCATTAATGGAACTTGACTACCATTTCTATTGACTTTTTATGGATTAAATCTTCATTGTTAAACTTATACCGGTTCGGGAAACACCCATCCTTTATGTTGTTGTCCCCAATGCGAGAAGAAGAATCCGGAATTTCCACTTTGCATTCTGAACTTGATCCTAGCAACCCTTAGCTCCGGGAGACTTTCTTTCTTCCATTTTTATCTAGTTCTATATTAGTTTAGTTTCAAACACCACTTTCAAAACAAATGTTATTTTCTTTTAAACTTTAAGTTTATGACAAAGGAAATCATCAGACTCAATTTCTAATCTATAGTCTATCACTGGTAGAGTGAAAACCCATCCCTGAGTTCGACCCTAGAGCTGCTATACTATAGTAGCTTTGCTACGCCAGTATAAGGTCATAGGATTTATAAATATTTTTGATTAAAATACTCAATTGGGCGAGAATCAAATGGCGCCGTTGCCGGGGATGGTGCCACTTTGCAGTGATATGATCTTATGAGAACACTTGTGATTTCCATCACAAGTTTGGTGAATTCCTTTTTCACTAACTTCATTTCCTCTCTTTTAATTGTAGAATTTCCTTTGTTAAGTTTACTTTCATTTTTCTAACCTTAACTTTCTTCTAGCTTTCTTTTGTTTTTGTTGTCTTTGTTTTGTTTTCAGGGAAGTTGCAACTTGTGCATGCCCTATTGGATTCGGGACCAAGAGGGAAGACTAGTAAGGATAGAGAATCCTCAAGACACAGAGTTGGATATCTGTGTAAACATCATGGACCCTCCAACCGAGGATCAGAATTCTCAACACGGTCAAGGGGGTAATCCAAATGCATATCTATCCATGAGGGATAGAATGCACCCACCAAGGATGAGTGCACCCTCATGCATCGTGCCTCCTCTTGAGCAGCTGATTATAAGGCCCCATATTGTGCCCCTCCTACCAAATTTCCATGGAATGGAGAGTGAGAACCCATATGCCCACATCGGGGAGTTTGAGGAGGTATGCAATACTTTTAGAGAGGGAGGAACTTCAATAGACTTGATGAGACTCAAGCTATTCCCTTTTACTTTGAAGGACAAGGCAAAAATATGGCTTAACTCTTTAAGGCCAAGGAGCATAAGAAATTGGGTTGATCTGCAGGCCGAATTTTTGAAGAAATTTTTTCCCACCCATAGGACCAATGGGTTGAAGAGACAAATCTCAAACTTTTATGCCAAGGAAAACGAGAAGTTCCATGAATGTTGGGAAAGGTATATGGAGGCCATCAATGCTTGTCCTCATCATGGCTTTGATACATGGCTCTTGGTGAGCTATTTTTATGATGGGATGTCTTCCTCCATGAAGCAAATTCTTGAAACCATGTGTGGGGGAGATTTTATGAGTAAGAATCCGGAAGAAGCCATGGACTTTTTAAGTTATGTATCCGAGGTATCAAGAGGATGGGATGAGCCCAACTCAAGAGAAATGGGAAATATGAAAGCTCCTGTAAATCCAAAGGCTGGAATGTACATGTTAAGTGAAGACATGGACATGAAAGCTAAGGTTACAACAATGGCAAGGAGGTTGGAAGAACTTGAGTTGAAAAAAATGCATGAAGTCCAAGCCATCTCCGAGACACAAGCCCATGTTATGCCATGCACCATTTGCCAATCATGTGATCATGTGGTAGATGAGTGCCCAACCATCCCAGCTGTGAGGAAGATGTTAGGTGATCAAGCCAATGTTGTGGGGCAATTTAGGCTCAACAACAATGCACCTTATGGAAACACCTATAATTCAAGCTGGAGAAACCATCCAAATTTTTCTTGGAAACCGAGGCCACCTCCATACCAACCACAAGCCCAAACCCAAACACCTCAACAAACCTCTTCAGTGGAGCAAGTCATTGTGAACCTAAGTAAAGTCATGGGTGACTTTGTGGGGGAACAAAAGGCAATCAACTCCCAATTGCACCAAAAGATTGAGAATGTTGAGAGTTCTCAAATTAAGAGAATGGATGGGATGCAAAATGATCTATCTCAGAAGATAGACAATATTCAATACTCCATTTCTAGGCTTACCAACCTCAACACAGTGAATGAGAAAGGAAAGTTTCCCTCTCAACCAAGCCAAAATCAAAAGGGTGTTCATGAAGTTGAAACCCAAGATGGGGAGTCTTCAAATTTGAGGGAGGTCAAAGCTGTGATCACTTTGAGGAGTGGGAATGAGGTTGATCAACCCTTGCCTAAGGTGAGGCAAGAGGAAGAACTCATGTCAAAGAGAACCTTGGTTAAAGAGGGCAATAACCAAGAAGAGAAGAGTGGGAAGAAAAATGCATCTAAATCAAGCATTGAAAATGAGCCAAGGATAGTGATTAAAGAGGATATGATGAAGAAACATATGCCTCCACCTTTTCCTCAAGCTTTACATGGAAAGAAGGAAATCAAGAATTCATCAGAAATTCTTAAAGTTTGAGACAAGTGAAGGTGAATATACCCTTACTTGATATGATCAAGCAAGTCCCCACATATGCAAAATTTTTAAAGGACTTGTGCACGGTCAAGAGAGGGTTAAATGTGACAAAGAAGGCATTCCTCACTGAGCAAGTAAGTGCCATCATTCAGTGTAAGTCTCCAGTTAAGTACAAAGATCCGGGATGTGCCACCATTTCAGTCAACATTGGAGGGACACATGTGGAGAAGGCTTTACTAGACTTGGGAGCAAGTGTGAATTTGCTCCCATACTCTGTGTACAAGCAACTGGGACTTGGAGGATTGAAGCCCACAACCATCACTCTCTCTTTAGCTGATAGGTCAGTCAAAATCCCAAGGGGGGGGGGGGGGGTGATAGAGGATGTTCTAGTTCAAGTGGATAAATTCTACTATCCCGTGGATTTTGTTGTACTTGATACTGATCCCACTGTTAAGGAAGCAAATTATGTGCCAATCATCCTTGGGAGACTTTTCCTAGCTACCTCCAATGCCATCATTAACTGTAGGAATGGGGTGATGTAGCTCACATTTGGAAACATGACCTTGGAATTAAACATATTCCACCTATGCAAGAGGCATCTCCACCCAGAAGAGGAAGAAGGATTTGTGGAGGTGTGCTTGATCGATACTTTGGTTGTAGAGCATTGTGACAAGAATTTAGAAGAGAGCTTGAATGAAAGCCTTGGAGTGCCAGGAGAAGGGTTACCTGAACCCTCTGATGTGCTAGCCATCATGTCTCCTTGGAGGAGACGGGAAGAGATCTTACCACTGTTCAATAAGGAGGACTCACAAGGAGCTGCTACGGAGGACCCTCTAAAGCTTGTTTTGAAGCCACTTTCTGTTGATTTGAAGTATGCATATTTGGAGGAAGATGAGAAATGTCCAGTGGTGGTTTCTTCAACTCTCACGAGTGATCAAAAGGATAGTCTTTTGGGAGTCCTCAGAAAATGCAAAAAAGCCATTGGATGGACAATTTCTGATATGAAAGGGATTAGCCCTTTGGTATGCACCCACCATATCTACATGGAGGAAGATGCAAAACCAGTGAGGCAGCCCCAGAGGAGGTTGAATCCTCACATGCAAGAGGTGGTAAGGGGTGAAGTTCTAAAACTACTTCAAGCAGGGATCATATATCCCATTTCAGATAGCTTGTGGGTGAGCCCAACCCAAGTAGTCTCAAAGAAATCTGGAATTACTGTGATCCAGAATGAGAAAGGGAAGGAAGTCTCTACACGTCTTACCTCAGGATGGAGGGTGTGTATAGACTACAGGAGGTTGAATTCAGTGACTAGGAAGGATCATTTCCCATTGCCTTTCATAGACCAAGTCCTTGAGAGAGTCTCAGGGCATCCTTTCTACTGTTTTTTGGATGGTTACTCAGGGTACTTCCAAATAGAGATTGATTTGGAAGATCAAGAAAAGACAACCTTCACTTGCCCCTTTGGTACTTTTGCCTATAGGAGGATGCCCTTTGGTCTATGTAATGCACCTGCAACTTTCCAAAGATGTATGCTAAGCATCTTCAGTGATATGGTGGAGCGCATCATGGAAGTCTTCATGGATGACATCACTGTATATGGAGATTCTTATGAGGAGTGTTTGTTGCATTTAGAAGCTGTTCTCCAAAGATGTATTGAGAAAGACCTAGTGCTAAATTGAGAGAAGTGCCATTTTATGGTACAACAAGGAATTGTCTTAGGACATATAATCTCCAAGAATGACATTGAGGTAGATAAGGCAAAGGTGGAACTAATTGTTAAGTTGCCACCTCCCATAAATGTTAAAGGAATTAGGCAATTCCTAGGACATGCCGGGTTCTATAGGAGGTTCATTAAGGATTTCTTAAGAATTTTAAAACCTCTTTGTGAACTCTTGGTAAAGGATGCCAAGTTTGTGTGGGATGAGAAATGTCAGAAGAGTTTTGAGGAATTGAATCAATTCCTCACAACTGCACCAATAGTGAGAGCCCCAAATTGGAAATTACCTTTTGAGGTAATGTGTGATGCAAGTGATCTTGCTATGGGGGCTGTTTTGGGGCAAAGAGAAGATGGGAAGCCCTATGTGATTTATTATGCAAGCAAAACTTTGAATGAGGCTCAAAGGAACTACACAACTACTGAGAAGGAGTTGTTGGTAGTAGTTTTTGCTTTGGATAAGTTTCGTGCCTATTTGGTAGGGTCTGTTATAGTGGTGTTCACTGACCATTCTGCTTTGAAGTACTTGCTAACCAAGCAAGATGCCAAGGCAAGATTGATAAGATGGATCCTTTTGCTTCAAGAATTCAATCTCCAAATTCGGGATAAAAAGTGAGTTGAAAATGTGGCAGTTAACCACTTGTCAAGACTTGTGATAACACATGACTCACATGATCTACCTATCAATGATGACTTCCCTGAGGAGTCTCTCATGTCAATAGAGGTAGCTCCATGGTATTCTCATATAGCAAATTACTTGGTTACTGGAGAAGTTCCAAGTGAGTGGAGTGCCCAAGACAAGAAGCATTTCTTTGCTAAGATCCATGCCTATTATTGGAAGGAACCTTTTCTCTTCAAATATTGTGTTGATCAAATCATAAGGAAATGTGTTCCTGAACAAGAGCAATCAAGGATTCTATCCCATTGTCATGATAGTGCATGTGGGGGTCATTTTGCTTCCCAAAAAACAGCCATGAGAGTAATCCAATCAGGTTTTTGGTGGCTCTCTCTTTTCAAGGATGCCCACTCTATGTGCAAGGGATGTGATCGGTGTCAAAGGTTAGGGAAGCTAACACGCCGGAATATGATGCCCTTGAACCCCATCTTGATAGTGGATGTCTTTGATGTTTGGGGGATAGACTTCATGGGACCATTTCCAATGTCATTTGGACATTCCTACATTTTGGTGGGAGTGGATTACGTCTCTAAGTGGGTAGAAGCAATCCCATGTAGGAGCAATGATCATAAGGTGGTTCTCAAATTTCTCAAGGAGAACATCTTTTCAAGATTTGGAGTACCTAAGGCCATTATCAGTGATGGAGGAACCCACTTTTGCAACAAGCCTTTTGAGACTCTTCTAGCCAAATATGGGGTCAAGCACAAGATAGCTACACCTTATCACCCTCAAACAAGTGGCCAAGTTGAGTTAGCCAATCGGGAAATCAAGAATATATTGATGAAGGTGGTGAATGTGAATAGGAAGGATTGGTCTATTAAGCTCCTGGATTCATTATGGGCTTATAGGACTGCTTATAAGACCATTCTTGGAATGTCTCCGTATCGCCTTGTTTATGGCAAAGCGTGCCATCTCCCAGTGGAGATTGAATATAAAGCATGGTGGGCAATCAAGAAGCTCAACATGGATTTGACAAGAGCCGGGTTAAAGAGATGTTTGGATTTGAATGAATTGGAGGAAATGAGGAATGGTGCTTACCTCAATTCAAAAATTGCAAAAGCGAGGTTGAAGAAATGGCATGATCAGTTGGTAAATCCGAAGAATTTTACCAAGGGACAAAGAGTCTTGCTTTATGACTCTAAACTTCATCTTTTTCCAGGAAAATTGAAATCCAGGTGGACGGGTCCTTTCATAATTCGTGAAGTGCATCCCAATGGAGTGGTGGAAGTATTCAATCCCAAAGGCAATCAAACCTTCAAAGTCAATGGCCATTGTCTCAAGCCATTCATAGAGCCATTCAAGCCAGAAAATGAGGAAATCAACCTCCTTGAGCCACAAAAAGCCTAAGCAAATAAGGGTTTGATGGACTTGGTTTCACCAAAGTCCAAAATTTTTGTAAATTTTGTAAATTTCAAAGTTTTATCCATACTTTTGATTTTAATTTTTGATCTTAAATTGTGTATTTATATGTAATTTAGTCTTTTTGAATGATCTCAGGTAGGAGAAAATGCAAAGAAATTGAAAGGAAGTCTTTCGGAGCGAAAAACAGGGCAAAAACAGGGGTCTACGAGATTTCGCAGCCTAAGAGAATCCTCTGCGAAATTAGCACTTCGCTGCGAAACCGTTTCGCAACCTAAAAAAGCCGCTGCGGAATCAACGTGTCTCTACGAAAATGGTCGTCCTTTGCGAAATCATTTCGCAACTCAATTGACTCATCTGCGAAAATTTTCGCAGCTGCGAAACCAAGTTTGGCACACGAGTGCCACTTCGCAGCACAGGAACCCCCATTTCGCAGTTGCGAAATGGCTACGAAGCTCCAAAGCATGAAAATTCCCAATTTCGCAGTCAAAGCTCCATTCCGCAGGGTGTTTCGCAGATGCGAAACCAATTTTGGCACACGAGTGCCACTTCGCAGTACAGTGACCCCCATTTCGCAGCTGCGAAATGGGTTGCGAAAATAGTTTTTTTCTAGGAAAACCCCCTTTTGCTGCGAAATCGGCCTTCTTCCGCGAAAATCAAAATGACCTTTAATATTCCGTTATTTTTTTTTATATATATAAAAACCGGTCATTTGAGCTGCGAAAGGGTTTCAGGAAGAGAAAATGCCATAACAACCGTTTGTTCATTCCCTTGCCCGAGACCGATGTCACGCGAACCTCCGGTCATCACTTCCGACCAAATTTCATCAGTCTGATATGGCGCGAACCAGAGGATCCAAATCATCCTCTCTTTCCAGCCGCAAACGAGTCTCGCGAGAGGCGCCTGTTCAAGGCCCCACCTCTGAACCTCCGCAACCAGAAGCTGCTTTACCTCTGACGAAGCCCGCACCACAGAATCCTCCGGCGAGGCGTTATCTCACTAGGTCAGGGGGCCGTCCCCTGCAAAAGAGAACCAGGGTCGAAAGCTCAGAGCCCATAGACTTAACAGAGCAGTCCCCGGTTCCTTCACCAAAGCCCTCTCCGGCACCATCTTCGGCGCCGTCGTCAAAGCCTCCGACGAAGCCTCAGGAGCACCAGCCGCCACTTTCAGAATCCCAAATTCCATCTAGGATAGCTCCTGAAGTGCTAATCAAGCGTCCGATGCTGACTCAACTGCCAATTGAAGGGAATTTAGATTGCCGAGCTCGACCATTTCACTTTGAGCTGTGCTTTGACACAGCCACCTTCAAATTGCGGCCGGAGCTTGCAGATTCATTCCACTTACTGTGCAGATATCACATGGAGCATCTGTTGACCCCAAGAGATTTCTTCTATCCCAGAGTAGCCATGGATTTTTATCAGTCTATGACTACTAATCAGGTCAGAGATCCTACTCTAATCCATTTTACTATTGACGGTCGGCATGGCATTTTAGGAGCTCGCCATATAGCAGAGGCCCTGCATATACCATACGAGCCAAGCCATTTTGAGGATTACCGAGTATGAACTAGTCCCTCTCTGCTGGAAATGGTTCATATTTTGTCCAGAAGAGCTTCCACAAAGCCACATCTATTGAGGAGGGAACTTCCTCCGAGCATGTTTCTCATTGATGCACTCTTGCGTCACAACATTTATCCACTACAGCACTGGACTCAGAGGACGGGAGTTCTTTTAGAGGCCCTGTTCAGGATTTCAGAGAGATATTTCTTTGGCCCTCACCACCTAATTATGGCTGCCCTTCTCTACTTTGAAGAGAAGGTGAATAAGAAGAAGCTGCAGCGAGCTGATGCCATTCCACTTCTTTTTCCACGGCTGCTGTGTCAGATTCTGGAGCATTTGGGTTATCCATCAAACCCTCAGCTGGAGCGCAAGCGTATATGCTGAGAGGTATTTACTCTCGACAAGTGGACCAATATGACAGCATATAGAGCTGAACAGCCTGAGCTCCCATAGCCAGCTAAGATACCAGCTGCCAGGAGAGCATCTCCAGATCATATACCTGAGGGAATACCCATTGCTTCTCTTACCATATCCAGAGCCCCTCCAGTTACTCCAGCCTCATCAGAGCCCTCTGCTTCAGCTGAGCCAAGGATGGCCATTCCCATTTCAGAGTATAGAGATTTATGCCGCATACTGCAGTCCCTGACCGCGTCTCAGAGCAGTCTTGCTCAGGAGATGGCAGCTATTCGAGCTCGCCAGGAGCAGATGTTGACCAACTAGGCTCAGCACACTGCCATCTTGAGGCAGCTCCAGTATCATCTCGGTTTTCCATCAGCTGTTGAGCATTTCACCCCCACCGCTGTAGTGCCACACTCACAAGCCACAGAGCCTCAGGCCCCTCCTGAATCAGCTTCTGAAGAGGCAGAGCCATCTGCCTAAGCCATCGGCTCCAGCATCATCCACCCATCTGATCATTCATATATCTACTATATATTTCTTTTATGTATTTCGTTTTTGTTAGTCTTTTATGAAATCCCACCATTTTGATATCATATATGGGGATTACTTGTATTGCTCTCTTTCCGATTGTACTCACATGAATTAAAGTAATACAAGTCTAGCATTTTTTGTTAACTCTTAGAATTAATTTATTCTTATTTCCTTTACTCACATATTTTATTCTTTTTGAAACATGTGGTTTCTCCAATCAGTATTCGAAATTGATATCACTCAGGAGGTACCACTTCCTCCCTATAATTTCAATCACCCATATCACATTGGGGACACTGCTCAGCTCGGTTGGGGGGGGGGGGGGGGGGGGGGGGGGAGAAATGAGGAAGGAAGTATGCTAAGTTATTTTGGTAATTCAGTTATGTTAGTAAATTAGTTGTAGTTTTTTACTTTTTACTCTAATCTCCATGGATTATGAGGAAAAATTTTCAAATCAAAATAGGAGAAACTGAACTTTTGCTTTTCACTTGACTTAGAGTTTGGATTATGCTTACTAAAGTGGTTCAATTGTTGAAGCTTCTATTGAAATCAAGTTTAGTTCTTCCACTTTAAGCTATCCACACACTGTGCACAATAGATTCTGATTATAAGATGAAAAACTATTTCCCTCTTGACTTAGGAAAATTTTGGGACTTGGTACCTTTGACCTCATTTAATAATGTTGAGACACCTTATGAAAGGCCAATGAGCCTTTGAAAAAAAACAGAAAGCAAAATGTTTGCTTGCCTTGAAACCCGAGCAAGGTCTGAGGGGTATATGGTGAAAATCTTTAAAACCTGGTGCCCTAAGCCTTAATTGGTTGGGAGTCACCGACCTCAATGCTCGTTACAAGGGTGGATAGGTGGAGTTAGCATATGGTAGGTGCTTGGGTATTAAAAAATTCATTCTCAAAAGTCCGGGGTAAAATCCTAGGAGTTAGTGGTTGTAAAATCCTTAAATCTTGATGCCCTAAACCTTAATTGGTTGGGAGTCATCGATGGACCCCCGTTACATGGACAATTCAAAAAAGAATACCCCTTAAGCCTTGTACCTTTTGAAAGAAAAAAAAAAAAAAGTGTGTCCTCAGCCTAGTGAATTTGGTCAGTTTGCTAAGTGTTAAAAAGAGATAGGTTGGGGGGAGAGATTAGTTTAGCATACTATATTCGGAAGCTATCATCTTACACATAGATTTTTGTGGAAGAATAAAGTTTGGTTCTTTGGAAGTGAAAATGATTTTAAAACTTCAATTTGCATAATGCATTCCCTTGATCAATAGTGTTTAGCAAAGTTTTTTATAGCTCCTATTTGAAGTTTGAATTATTTTTTTCTTTCATGTTCCATGTGAGAGTTTGATCAGTCATGCCACTTAAACATTTTTTGGAGTGATCAGCATGATTTTGTAAATTTATTACTTTTATTTTTATTTTTTTTTCTCTCCTTCATTGCTAAGGGACTAGCAATATGTCGGTTAGGGGGAGTGATTACTACTCAAAACATGTTATTTTGTGGCTTGTAATTAGCTCTTTTAAACACCTTTGAGTAGTAATTATTACCTTTTAACTCAATTGGCATGTTAAGGATCCTTGCAATTGTTTCTAATCAAATTGTGTTAAGTTTTGGTGTTTTTGATAGCTTTTTGCTCACCAAAGCAATTTAAGAATGAGGGAGAGTTGTATTTAGTTCATGGCAAAGCTTTTGGAAGCTCAAATTCGTGAAGAAACCAAGCTTTGGAGCCTCATAGTCCTTTGCCTTAGCCGTTCAAAGTATGCAAGGAAAAATCAATGGAGAGAGGAAAACAGAGTGAAGAAAACAGAGGACAGCAACTACAGTCTTCCTTTGCACTTTTTGAGCACTTCCCGAAGTCCATTTTCTACATACTATATACCATTTCAAATCTCAGGAAGTCAAGAATTCAACGCTTCAAACCGTGTATGATTTGGAGCTGAAATGAGGAAGATATGGCCTTCGGAAGACAACTGCATCAAGTTGAGGGACAATTTCGCACCTTGCGAAATTGGAACTTCAACGTGTGAAACTGGGATATTTGTGCCGACTCTTTTTCTTCAGATATTTTTGTGTCTAAATTTCCATTTTCTCCTTGTATTCAGCCACTCATGTAATTCCTTAGCTAGGAAGTATCCAAGGAAGGGTAAATTACCTTCCTATATAAACTCTCTTGTAAACACTAAAAGGGGACTTTCGGGGAGCTTTCTCCAGGAGACCAACTTATGTATATTTTACACTTAGTGAAATACGGAGATCTCTTTTGCTTTCTTTTTCTCTCTACTATTTTTGTTTTCTTGGAAGCCAAACAACCTCTGAGGATGTTTTCCCAGAGGATGAGAGGCTAAACCTTTAGTTTCTTAGAGTAAGGGAAGCTAGGTGAAAAGTCTAGATGCAAATGTGGAAAACTCTCGTGCATTAAATACAAGTAGTTGGAGTTCATAAATGGCTTTTAAATCTAAAGTTTTGCTTTAAATCCCTTTGAATCACTTTGAATGGCCAATACATGGTAAGCTTCAGGTCTCTGTGGATGCTTATTGCTAGATCCATATCAGTCCATTAGTTATCATGTACGAGCCATTGGAAAGTGACTCAAGGTGAAGACTCACAGTGTCTAAAGCTATTAATGGAACTTGACTACCATTTCTATTGACTTTTTATGGATTAAATCTTCATTGTTAAACCTATACCGGTTCGGGAAACAACCATCCTTTATGTTGTTGTCCCCAATGCGAGAAGAAGAATCCAAAATTTCCACTTTGCATTCTGAACTTGATCCTAGCAACCCTTAGCTCCGGGAGGCTTTCTTTCTTCCATTTTTATCTAGTTCTATATTAGTTTAGTTTCAAACACCACTTTCAAAACAAATGTTATTTTCTTTTAAACTTTAAGTTTATGACAAAGGAAATCATCAGACTCAATTTCTAATCTATAGTCTATCACTGGTAGAGTGAAAACCCATCCCTGAGTACGACCCTAGAGCTGCTAAACTATAGCAGCTTTGCTACGCCAGTATAAGGTCATAGGATTTATAAATATTTTTTATTAAAATACTCAACTGGGCATGAATCACTTGGGGTTATAAATTATGCAATTGCCAAGGTTATTAAATTGTCTTAGTAGATGAATTGGTATTGCAATATGAATTATGTAGTTATCTTATTTTATTTTATTTTCTATAGATAACATTAAATGGTAAAAAAAGTTATACATCTAAATGATTTCAGATAAATGTATATGATAATGAATGAACATGACTTGAACTCAACATATTCTTAACGAGTTTGGATTCAGTATAAATGAGTTTGAATTAAAGTCATATCGATTTTCCATAGCCTGTTTAATTAATAGGTAGTTTTCTTGGTCACTCGACATAAAATAAATGTTAATAATGTGAATTGGTGGCTAAGTAAAGATGGAAGTCAAATCTTTGCAAAATCATAGTGTAATTATACCTGCACTTTTCCCACATGTCAATTCCCATGCCTAGTTTCTCTTCTAAGCTCTCAACTACCCACTTGAAGTTTCTCATTTATCCGCATTTATACCTACACCTTACCCACTTTCATTTTTAGTGCCACTACTTGCTTCATCATCCTTCCAGCCCTATAAACTCAAATTAAGTCGAGGTGTAGGTGCAGAGAAATGGCATCTTCATTTTATCGTGATCACTAACAACATCCCCACTTGACTTTCCTCCTTTGCCTTTCTATCTTCCATTTGACGTGCTTCCTCTTAATTACTTGTCGTTGCCTTCACATTAAAGATATGATAAAATAGGACTCAGACTTTGTTTGCATAATACATATTGGTCATAAAATGTTGGTGGTACTAATTCGTATGGGAACATTACCTATTTTGAGACGAAAAAAAATTTCAGATCACATTGAATATGCATTATTTTTTGTTCAACAATATGAAATTTGTGCTTTATTTGATGGATGCCACAAATAGGATATACTATTACATTTTCGTGGGAGGCAAACTTGTCCAAAAAAATGATGGGTTGTGGGAATATGTGGGTGGAAGAAGCAAAGATAGTCACATATATAAAGAAATGTCATTTGAAGAATTCACTCAAAAAGTCTTACAGCTCTTCATGTGATGAGGATGCACTACACCCTCAAGTTTAACCTTAGAGTCATCCAAGATTTAGAAGATGAAGATGACTTGGATAACGTGGTTTCCCATGGTGATGATTTTGCTAATGTGTACATAGTAGAGTCACCCTGTGTGGATGCCATTGAGGCAAATATACCGAATACACAGTTGACATTTGGGTAATGCACTTTCACATGGATGTCTATTTAAAATATTGTGAATATCAATTTTACGTATGATGTAATCTAATTTTGTTTATGTATGTAAATGAAAAGCTCTACCTTCCATGTTTCCTTCGTCTAATGCATCATGCGATGCAATTCCTAATACTATGATGCTATCAAGAGGTTTTGCATCATGTTATGCAGACAGTGAGTACAACCTATTTGGAATCGAATCGGTTTCGTGAGGTAATATTAGGTTTCGAACATACATTTAAAAATGCAGAGGAGTTTTAGAAGACAATATACCATATGTCATTAGCTGAGAGGTTTCAATATAAGTATAAGAATAATTCACCTACTCATATGTTCATAAAGTGTTCGGTTGAGGGTTGTTCTTGGAAGGTTACATCTCACGCTGTAGAAGGGAATGAAATATTGCGAGTTTATACTTACCAAGTTAATCATAATCATATAGCTCAAGATGAGTGTTCATCTAAGGTAAGGGTTTCTTCAAAGAGAGGCGTTGTTGTTGAAGATGTGTTAAGAACAACTCTAGAATATCTCATTCGTCAAATATACAAGGATTTTGAACGTGATCATGGAGTTCAATTGACATATAACCAAGCATGACCCCTTAAATAGAAGCCAAAAAAATGCATATATGGAGCTCCACGTGCGTCCTACGCATTTTTGCCTTGGTTATGCCATAGGCTAAGGGAAATTAACCCTATAACTATTGTGGAGTACACTTCTCATGAAGGTCACTTCATGCAATTGTTCATTGCCCATGCATTTTCAATTCAAGGGTTCATCATGGGGTGTCAATTGATATTGGCTATTGATTCTTGCCACCTAAGCAGTTCATACAAGGGAGCTCTTTTGTCCGCCATTGTATATGATGTAGACGATGGAATATTCCCTCTAGCCCTTGATGTGGTTGGTTCAAAAAATTATGAGGACCGGTATTGGTTCTTGGATAAATTAAAGGAGGCCTAGATGATAAAGAAGTAATTCTTATATAAGATAAACATCAGGGGATATTGCATAGTGTTTCGAAGTTGTTCATAGCTTCTTCAATAGGCAAAACATTAGAGAAAAGAAAGGGAAAGAAGATGTTTTGTTACTTTTAGACAACATTACATATGCTAGGTTGGATATAGACTATAACAAGGCATTTAGAAAACTTGTGTGCTTTAATGACAACCTAGCAAAGTGGGTTGCGGAGAACAATCCCGAGCATTCGGCGATGTCAAAGTTCCTTAAAAAAGGTTGAGATAAAATGACAACTAATTGTGGACCCTCACCCGATCCACCGGACCGACGCGACTCGCTTTTAAAAGAAAATAAGGAATGAAAAAGTTGAGTTCTCCAGTTTTGAAAAAACCGCCCCCGGTGAGAGACGGTGTTGTATGGAGTCGCCACTTACTTTTTATTTTTATTTTTAAAATGGGGAAAATTAAGTAAGAACCAAAACCCCTAATGACCCCAGTATGGAAAAAAAGCGGTCTGCGAAAACTAGATTCTGGGTCCGGGGATCAGGTTACCCATTGGGAAGATACCTCATGCGAGGTAGCACCCCTCTAGGCCCGGAACTCGGTCTCTACTAATGAATTGGGGTATGTGGGAGCACATGGGTCAAAGATGAAACCCTAGGCTAAATAAATGTCATGAATCACACAATCCTAATTGGTATTTGGCATGCATATGGATTCAACCAACCCAAAACAATGGGTGCGTACCTGTGGTCCCCAGCCATGCGCTGCATAAACGGTCAGTCAAACACAGATAAACATGTAACAAAAATTCAGGATTAGGCTCCATGCATGCATATGATTCAACAATCAAAACCAACGATGCGTACCTGTGGTCCCTAGCCATGTGCTACAGCAGAGGGTGAGTCAGCCACGCAACATGTATTCAGAATCAAGCATCAAATTTTGTGCCAAAAAGGAAGAAGGCTGGTTGAGATCAGGTAATGGACTCCCCAAATGTCATACAAATCAAACTAGACTTACCTAGACCACCCCACCCATAACTTCAAAATTTCCCATACTAACTGAAATCAAACACTGACTTAAACCTTCAAGATGGCTCACAAGTGCCCTATAGCAAATGGGTTTGAGCCCCAATGGATAAGGGCTCGAAAAATGCCAAAAACGAGGGCTACCTAAAGTCCTTCAGCAGAACAAGTTGAACTGGTTCTCAACTGGTACAACCTATTGAGAAGAATTCCCAAATTTTTCTATAAAACCCTAAATGAGTGAGGATTCAAACGAAAGAAACGGTCCTCAATTGCGAGCCCGGATGAGTGAGAACCGGACCAAGAAAGGCAGGTGTTCCTCATGGCTGACAGAGGCAGCCAGTTATGGTGCTGAACCGGTTGAACCGGTTCCCAACTGATTCATCCGGTTGATAAAAAATCCCAAATTTGGTCATAAAGTTCCTAAGTGATTAAGGAAGCAAAAGAAAGAAACGGTTCTCAATTCCGAGCCCGGATGAGTGAGAACCAGACCAAGAAAGGCAGGTGCTCCTCATGGCTAACAGAGGTAGCCACTTATGGGGCTGAACCGGTTGAACCTGTTCCCAACTGGTCCATCCGGTTGATAAAAAATCCAAAATTTGGTCAGAAAGTTCCTAAGTGATTAAGGAAGCAAAAGAAGGAAACGGTTCTCAATTCTGAGCCCGGATGAGTGAGAACCAGACCAAGAAAGGCAGGTGCTCCTCATGGCTGACAGAGGTAGCCACTTATGGGGCTGAACCGGTTGAACCTGTTACCAACTGGTTCATCTGGTTGATAAAAAATCCCAAATTTGGTCAGAAAGTTCCTAAGTGATTAAGGAAGCAAACAAAAGAAACAGTTCTCAATTCCGAGCCCGGATGAGTGAGAACCAGACCAAGAAAGGCAAGTGTTCCCCATGGCTGATAGAGGCAGCCAGTTATGGGGCTGAACCGGTTGAACCGGTTCCCAACTGGTCCATCCGGTTGATAAAAAATCCCAAATTTGGTCAGAAAGTTCCTAAGGGATTAAGGAAGCAAAAAAAAGAAACGGTTCTCAATTCCGAGCCTGGATGAGTGAGAACCAGGCCAAGAAAGGCAGGTGTTCCCCATGGCTGACAGAGGGAGCCAGTTATGGGGCTGAACCGGTTGAACCGGTTCATCCGGTTGATAAAAAAAATCCCAAATTTAGTTAGAAAGTTCCTAAACCATTCATAACCAATCAAAAAAAATCATGTGTGGCCTTTGTTATCCACACCCAAGCAATACAATATTCATATCAAAGGGAAGAAAAGATGATGAGGAAGGAGAAAAACATATGAAGACGAGGAAGATAAACTGTCAGCAAAGAAAATTCAGCATGCTTACCTCAGAATCTCCACCAAATAGATCCGTGTATGCCAATGATGACTCCCAAAACTAAGATGCTGTCATTCTCTTCTTCAAAGAAACCACAATGCTGAAGCTTTCCCCCACACCCTCAACTCAGAAGATGCTCCTGACCTTTTTGTTTCTCTCACTAGCAAAATTTCCCCTCTTTCTGAAAATGCCAAAAGGTCCTTTACTCTCCTCTCTTCCCACCTTTTATACTCATACCCCTCTCAGCATTTGAGCCTCCTGGGTTCCTTCCCCTTCAGCACTGAAATCCCCTTCATCAGCATGGGAACCACACCCCTCATTACTTCTCTTAAACTTACAAGGCCAGCTCACTTCCTTCAGCTTTCAGTTTGCTTCACCACCAAGGATCCATATGGATTCGTGGTGGGCTGCAAGGAACCCAAACCAAGGCCCAAAATGGACCCACAACATTGCCCAAAACCAATATGGAGCTTACGGGCCTGAGCCATGTAGGATTTGGGCCTCAAAATTACTAGAATTAGTGTTTTACCTCAGCTGACTCAATGAACCGGCTGAACCGGCCGAATTGGATGCCCACCGGTCGAACCGATGGCAAAAAATTTTGAAAATTTGACATAATGTTCCTAGAATAGTACGGAATCCATGAAAAAAAATGGTAAATGATTCCAAGTTCGGAAGAGGGAGATATGATCAAAACAATTACCAAAAATCAGTGTTCTACACCGGCTGACTTGATGAACCGGCTGAACCGGCTGCCAGCCAGCCGACCGGTTGCAAAAAATTTTGAAAATTTTACAGAATGTTCCTAGAAGAATAAGGAATCCATAAAAAGAAACGGTTCTTGATTCCAAGTTTGGATGAGGGAGATACGATCAAAACAAGCCCGAGTGCTCCGAACCTCAACATGCCCCTATAAACTCCAACTAAGCTAAAACATCGGGATGACCCCACTTCCTTCCTATAGCGTGATGTGAATGACTAGGAAAATGGCCACGATGACCCTCCAAAATGAACCTCATATGCACCACAATGGACCACAGACAAGCCCACATGAGGCTCGGACACCGACTAAGCCCAAAAGGGGCCCTAGTGGTGCCATATGAGAACGATGGGTGCAGGTGACGCCCAAAGGATAAATGCCAGTGTCGAGGGACAAAATTGAGGGTCTACACTAATATTGTAGAGTCCTTCAATGCATGGTTAAGAGAGGAACACCACCAAACAATTTATACGTTGTTGATGCGCATGGATAAGCTTGTAGGCATGTTGGATACCCATATGCGTGGTACAGGAAAGTGGAAGAGTGTGGTTGGACCGAAAACAGAGGATAAACTAATGTCAAATATCATGAGGTCTGGTTCGATTACTGTGATAACCTATTTGGGGGGGGGGGGGGGGTGGGGACGTTTAAGGTGTTTACTAGGAAGGTTTAGTTGGTTGTGGATATGCAGCAACATAAGTGTACTTATATGATATGGCAAATGCTTGGATTGCCATGTGCACATGTGTGTGCTATGATCCGCACATTGAGACACGATGTGTATGAGTATATCGACCCATGTTTTCATATCTCCACTCAACATTTGATTTACTCGGGTCAATTTCAACCATTACCAACGCACAACATGCCCAAAGTTTGTAAGGATGGGAGTTTCCAAGATAGAGGAGGCAATTTATTTCTTGGTTTCCAACCCTCGTAAGTGAGACATCTTCCAAGAAAACCCTGACAAAGGCACATTGAGTCACAATTTAGCCATAAGAGAGCTATTCATTGCTCTCAATGCAATGACATAGGTCATAACTAGTCTAAATGTAATAATTCATTGTCGTGACATGTTTCTTTTTGTGCTTGTAAGGTTTTCATCTTGTGGATGATCCCTCATTATTCCATTCTATGGTATATTGTGGTAGGGTAGTTTCTTTTGGTATTTATGTATTGCCCTTATTATAGGCACGCACTATTTTTTTATTTTTATGATTTAGAGTTGCTTTCATTAATGAATTAAACTGAAAGTGCACTTTTAATGTGGTATCCTTTCAATTGTTGTATACTTTAACTTGCCTATTTTAAGTATGTCCTATTCACTGTTTTGGTCCAATTTTAGGCTAAATATTAAGAGAGAGTATGGTACTTGAGATTGTATAGGTGGATGAGGTCTCTACCATATTTGTTATAGTGGGTTCACATCATTAGATGCATGTATTTTCATATGACTTAGCTGAACTTTCACAGTATGCTATTGTACTTGGTGTGTAGTTATTTACTTGGTAAGTTTGGCCCTGCATAACATTGTACTCTTTTATGCCCAATGATGCAGTTATATTATTCACAATGTCTAGTAATGGGTAGAATGGTTCCGATAGTAATTCACATCCTATCTCGGTATGATACAACATCCTTACTTATCTTAGTTGCTTTTTGCATTCTTGCTTTGCAAACATACTACTTGAGAGGTTGTGGCTTTTCCAATAGAGTGGTACAACAACTTATACTCTATAGTTATGTAATCTATAGGTATTGTGAGAACATAAATCAGAATGCATGTTGGCATAAACGAGGCAAAATATAATTTTATGATAGTTATAGATTATAGTCGGTGTAAAAAATGTATGCATTCCCTATTTTTGGTGAGAGGTCTTTAGGTTGTGTGCAATTTGTGGCAAAATATCTAATGATAAACATATGAGTAAATTTTAATGCAGCATGTACATATATTATGTAGGAAATTTATGTGATATCCTCATGTCCCTTATAGTTATCATGTCTCGGTTATGTTGGAAAGTTCTCTAATATAATATATTAATAATTCAACATTTTTTTATTTATATTATTCTATCAGCTATGTAAGTTATCGGGTAATTTTTTTTGTATAATTTGGTCCTCTGGAAAATGGTTAGGCACATAAATACTAAGTACTTGTGCTTCAGTAAATATCCAACTATCAGGCTTTAGGTAACTTACATTTTGTTCATTTGATTGACTGTTGTTAAGGAGATTGTTATGGTTAATCATCCAGTATGACCAAACAAGTTTTGAAGACAATTGAAGGCTTCTTGAACGGTTTTTCTATTTATTTAGTTGTACATTTCTTTTTTTATTACTTTTATATTATCCCCTTTAACTTAGCTAATTTTAGGTACTTCAATTGGCTGTGAGCACATGGATTGTTCAAATTTTTGTATCAAATCTTTCCAACTTCTTCTATTAGTTTAGTTTCTAATGAATAGATATTGTATCATTTCTTGTTTTTGTATGCATTTTGATTCTTTCAACAGTACAATTGCAACAACTATGTTATTCACATACACAATTGAAGTTACAATCTTCTGTCCATATAGCACCTACCGCTGTATATACTATAGTTCACATATGAGAAGTAGATACCAACAAAATTGGTTTTCAAATGATTAGGTTTAGAAAATTAACATTTTTTCCTTTAATGTGCACCACCTATAAATGACTACCCTGGAAGTTAGAAGGATTGTTGTAAACCCGGCTCCATCTACTAGCTAAGGTATACGCAATTCCAATTGGTAGTCAATCTGTTTTCCATAGCTTGCAGCACATTAGTTACAATTGCAACAATAGGTTTTATGTATATGCATTTATGGTTTTGCTTTTATACTATATTTTTATGGGTTAATGATTGATTTAATACACAAGTTTTTCTTGTATTTGATTTGTTTATAGTGTTGTTTTTTTAAATATTTTTCAAAACAATTAGGAGATGAGGTTTGCACTAAATAAGCTAATTAATCAAAATGTCAAGAATACATAGATTCCCAGTTTGTTTTTATGAAGAATGATTACATAATCAAGAAAAAATAGTATGTAGACTACTAATCAGGATGGTCAATAAAGGATCTTATTTTGCTCTCTTCTTTCATTGTGATTTTAAAGGTAGGAATTGTTTGATAAGGCCCCTCTTATTTTCAGAAACTTATAAAATTGACCTACATCAAGATCAAGTGAGGTTTCTAGATAAGACTTTTCCTAGGCATGTGCTTTTGAAACTATCTTCAAGATAGGACAAGTTAAGGCTCTAACTATAAAATTCTATGGTCTATTATGTTGCTACATTGGAAGTTTATAGGTTCTTCAGTTGGCACTAAATTCAGTTTACATGCTTAAAGAATCAGATATTTACTACCGTGAAGCACCAGTTGGATTAGAAGCTCATTTACCGTTGGTAATTGGGGAAGATCTAGTTGCATAATTGAACTGGGCTCTTAGTCATTGTAAACAATTTGTCATCAACCGTCCTCTATTTGGCAGCCCATAGTCCTTTGTCCAAATGTTGCCCATCAAAGTGTTATTGTTTAAAACATATTCTTTATGGTTATGGAAATAAACATATTCTTTTTTAAACTATTTTAATCACCATCATTTTGTATCCATTCATGATAGAAATTGAGTCAAAGCTAATTCTTATAATTCATTCTCAAATATTGTTTCTTTTCTTCATTATGATTTCATACTAATGTCAATATCATCATTTGTGTCCCAATTAATAGGAATAGTGTGACATTGAGTCCCAAATTCAAAGTTTGCTTATACAATAGCTAAGGTGGTACTTATGATCCAATCATCTAGGTTACAAATTTGAATGTTAATCATAAAAGATATCATTTCTTTATTGTTTTTTTATTGCATTTGACTTGTTTCTTGACAATAAATCACTCTCAATGGACATTCCATATTTTATAAACATTGCCTAGCATATAATTGTCCTCATCTTCATATTAGGTTTGTTGAAACCCAAATCTAACATTCCCATAGTAGAATCTTTACTATTAAGTGTTTAATGCCAATTATACGGAGAACAAACTTGTATCAATATCAGTAAGAAAACCAATATGATATATGTATTGATTGTTCTTATTTTATAAGAAAACCAATATGTATTGTTTGGTGGTGGCTAACTCAAATTGATCAGGTAAAGAAAGAGGAGACAATTACATTTGCATATGATCTATGTCACATTTTCTCCTACCTATTAGGAGCCCTTCACTGATGCCATGCTTCTGACTGTGCCAACACACTATCATGTGTCCCATTATTTGTGTGAAATTGGAAGATGTAGATGTTTGTCATCAAGTGCTAATATTTATGCTACTGCATTCTGTAACTCTTACAAATTACATCTTCACTTTTTGTCCTATTTTTTCATCACCAACTGCATTGATGTTGTCGTTCCTAACATCGCCATGTTCTCAAACATTGCATGCAGGCACCATCAATGTCTACCCGATGCTCAACTGCACGGTTCAAGAAAATATGCAATCGTTTACTCGATGAAAAATTGCAAGCCATAAGAGACCTTCAATTTGGAGGTCTCTTGGCCTTAAACTACATAAAGGTTCGACACAACATCTGTCTGTTTCTAATCCAACATTTCAATGTTGGATTTAAACAGATAGAATTCTCACCCCACGAACACTATGTTGTTACAACCATAAACGTGACCCTTATTTTCGGGATCCCAACAAAAGGACGTATTCTACAGGAGACATCTACCTCATCAGAGCATCAGAGCATTAGTTTGGTACAATTCGGGCATGCGAGGAGAAACTCCTCAACTTACCTATTGGGAAGGAGTTCCGTTGAGCATTCATATACTATGCATGTGCCACGTTATTAGCCCCCACGTCTTGGCTTGATGGCTGCCGCAACTTGTGGAATACCATCCATGAGGATGGATTTAGAAATGATGTCAATTGAGGCCAATTTGTGCTTGACCAACTTGTAAAGGGAATTAGGCAATATCAACAATCAAACACCTCTTTAGTACGTGGTTGTGTTTTGTTTCTACAGGTATTGAACATATATGGGATTTGTCTTCCATTTTCTAATATAATTTTATTTCACTACTAAGTAACATTTGCCTATTGATGCTTGTATTTATGATGCAGTTGCATTATGTAATTAAATTCTAGGTTCCACGTCCTGATCACAGTGCCCTTAGCATCGACACGGACTAATGAATTGATTAAGCAGCAACTAATTATTGAGATAAGAGAGTCTGAATCATTTGGACATACCAAGGTTTATTTCTAATTGATGCATACAGAAATATAGTGTTATTACCAGCATAACATATATTATTTTAGTACTAATCTTGAGTGCTAATTGTAGGGGTCCGATGAGATCTCCAACCGCAGAGACTAATGTGGAGCATGAGATAAATGTTGAGCCTTAAAATAGTGATGTAAGTTGACAATTTTTAAAAAATTTTAATTTAAGCTCATTTCATTGTAATTTTAATTTTTTTATACTTGTTCATTACAATGAAATATGTGGTTATGACATTTTTTGTGCAAAGATAGTCAATGATCATGTGCACGTGAATTTACATGTGATAGGAAATATGACACCAATATCATGATGCAGAACGAGCAATTGACCAATATCAAAGGGGCATACAGTAGCAGTTGGGAATAATGCGTGGCCTAATGTAGAAGTTAGGAGCTCGAAGACAATGGGGTCAATTCAAATACCGCTGGTCACTTTGGCTATGCACCAGCAGATAATCCCACAATCGAGGACCATGCATTTCCTAGTGAAGAGGACATGTCTTGGCATGGTGCAGACCATGTGATAGAATCACCAAATCGCATTGTCGCCCCTGACTTTGAGTTGCAACCCAGTGTACCCATTCATGTACTAAGTGGTAAAATTTATGCAAACATCCATATGGTAGTCATCCCAACCCAATGATATAGTATACTTTTCTGCTGACTATTGCTAAATCCCATATTGCAGATGGTGAAGAACAAAATGAAGCTAATGTAATGCTATTGAGTGTTTTTATTATTGCCCCCACAAACAAGATCATGCGGAGACACCAAGTGCGTCGAATGGCTCCAAACCTCTTGTCCCCATTCATATCCTAATCACAAACCAGACAATCTTCCATAAGAATGAACCTAAAAAAAGTAGTTGCATTTGTCTTTATAAGGGATTTAAATGCTAGGTAACATACTTCAAACACACTCCTCTCATTGTATGAAAGTGAGAAAACAAAAACTAAATTGTATGTGTTTTTGACAGTGAGGAACTAGTGGCAATGCATGACACTATCTTAACCAAAGGCAATTTAGGATGCTTCAAAGGGAATGGCTGGATAGGGAACGACGTGCATATGACTTCTTATCCCTCTATATGCATTAGTTTAAGTTTGAAAATTAAATTGTGGTTCTGACTATTTAGTTGCTTACACTTTTATGATGTACAAAATCAGGTCGTCGATGCCTATTGTAGATTGTTGTAGTATGAACATGAATCAAAGATGAAATTGTTTCTATCGCCCTACATAGTTGTAACAATGATTGATCCATTAAATCATTGCTTAACTTTAATTTGTAACTTGAACCATTCATTAGCTATAATTAAAAATCTAAAGTTATCCCATATTTGATATGCAGAAAATGGTCATCCACTCCTAGGGAAAACACTTAGTGAGGGAGGTAGTTATAGGACAATTTAAGCCACATTTGTATCCCATGGATATTCCATGTGGGAATGTGAACGAGGTGTAATGCAGTGTTTTATGATTGTAATTCATTTTAGTTGCATGAAGGTCCATTATCTAGATGTATGTTTAATGGTAATCCATTGGTGGAGGTTTTCTTACCGGTTCTTATAAAGAACCATTGGACACTCTATGTATATGACCTACACAACAAGATAATCCAATTGCTAGATTCTTGGCCTGGTAGGAAGAAGACCACTTTGAGTGGAATACAACAAAATCTGGTAAAGTAACAAGTAACAACTAATAATTTGTTAGGTTTGTCTTCCCAAAGAAGTTTCAATTGTTGCATTAAAAATGTTTTAGGCTAAGGTTGTCATATGGCTCGCTACACACAAGAAAAAGGTCCCACCTTATGAATTGAGGAATGAATTGAGGACATTCAATTTCCTGACGCCAGATGTACCACCCCAACCTAATGAGTGAGTGTTTATTTTGTAGTCCAAGTTTATGTTCAAATGGATTGCAACTTATTTTAAGTTCCTTTTTTATTTATAATTCCACACTTAATAACGTCTTGATCATAATATTGTGGTAGACATGATTCCAGAGTGTTTATTATGAAATTCATGGAGTCTTGGTCAATGGGAGGGGTTCTCCAAATCAATCGATGTGGTATGTAGGAGGAACTATGTATTATCATCTCATTAATGTTAAAATAGTTAGAAAAGACTAAATTAATTCATTTGCTGATTTTTTGCTATAAACTTGAATGAATGTAGGAAAAGTTGAAACATTATAGATTGAAGATTATGGGGAGTTTGTTGTTTTCACAACAAAATGCACACCGATAGCGTTTCATGAGGGATTAATGGGGACTGTACTTTTTAATGACACCGTATAAATTTGATTTGGTTGTAATTTATGTTAGACAAATGTAGTTGTGTAAATGTTTTTGTATGGTGCCACTTCTGTAATTGAACAATGGTAGTATAGGATAAGTAGGAAGTCGGAATGTTTTTGGAGACAATAACAACAATAATTAAGTTGATTTCACAACTGAACAATGACACTAGGGGAGAACAAGTCATAAAGCAATATGGCAAATACAGGAGAATGGAAAAAAATTACACACATTAGTTATGTTGAAAGTGACAGTTGCACTTTTTTATGTAATAAGAAAGTTTTTTAGTTAAGCTGATTGTCATTGCACTCGATTTGTATAGGGACAATTAAAACCTTCGTTTTTTATTGTAGATGTATGTTCATTGTTACAGGAACTAATGTAATTGGAATTATACATAGATTTTCAGTGGTTTATTTTAGAATCCATAATAGGCTACGTTAGGTGTTTGGACTATAATATAAAATGTTTTATTATTTATTATTAGACTCATGTTATGTCATTGTATTGCATTTGTATTTATGATTTATGAAAGTTTTAGTTCATATTGTATATCAACTTTTTGAAGCTTTGGCAATGTGATTGATCATTGTTAGTGCAAAAGTACATGTAATGGCGGTAGCATATTAGGTACATTGTGATGAAGTGTATAACCAATAGCAAGGAAAGAGGAATTTAAATTGAGAAATGCTTGTTTTTTGTTATCAAAACAAAAGAGATAAGGCAAGTTGAAGAAAATGAAGAAGAAAGTGAAGATGTAGAATTGAAGCAGTGGCCTTGGCTTGGCCATTGCTGAGGTCCTTTCCTTCCTTGTGTAGTGAAATAATATTAATTATTGGGGAGAATATATTTAATGAAACCATAGATGTTGGACTCTCAAATCTCAATTGTAAATTGCTTGGCATCTTCTTAGGATTGTAATTTTCCTTCTACTCAACTGGCAAATCCTATAACAAGGTCGACTTAAGCATATGTACTCATCCAATGTTAGAGCTTTCGCTTTCATGTAACAACTGTGATTCTTTTTTCATACAGTAATAAAGTTCTTCTTAACATATAGTTCTTCATATTGTAACAATACTGTAGCAATGCTTCAAGGATTGTAGTTATCAAGTTGTAATTATCCAACATAATAATTTAAGATTGAAGAGGTATTACATCTAGATATTGGATCGTTTGCATTCGAATTAATATGATTAAAAAAACTCCAATTTGGTAGGGCAAGAATTACTATAAATTGTAGTTTCACATGATATAGAACTTGTTACATGGAAGGACATAAATAGTATAACTCAAATCTAATCAGACATGTATTCGGGTATGCACAAAATGTTTTCAAACTCTGCCATTGACATATCCCGACCATTGTCTTGTGCAAATTGAATGCAAATGTGCAATAATGACTCACAAGCTCTATGATGCATCATGGAAAGTGAGTGGACGCATCAGCTAGAGGAATCAATGAATCTAGTCCAACAACTTACTATTTTAGGTGTATGTGTACCACGTAGAAAGTCGTTGTTTGTTCGTCGATACAATCACATTAGTTTATCTGAAGCACTTAATAAGATAAAGGAGGAAAACAATTGGATGGAAATTCAAATTAATGATAATTATCCAACAACTTAAGTAAGCGAATGCCTAATAATTAATGATCAACTTTGTTGTTAATGTCCCATTATTAGCTGACCACCCCATCATATAACATTCAAATTAGTGTGACATCTTGTTAGTCTTACAATCAATTTTAAATAGCAGTCACATATTACATGTCATGGCATATCGAATGTATTCCTTTTGAACACAATATAGGTGGAGTACAATTTGGTTAGGAAAAATTAATAAATATTTTTTTTTAATTTACTAATGATTCACATTTTGTCACATTTTTCGAATATGTCTTAGGGAAATTTAATAATAATAATGATAATATTTTGCATATCATAACAAACCAAATCGAACATATTCGTTATGAAGATCTTTTGGAATTACCTAATAGGACGTTATAATGTATGTGAAAAACACTTTAGTCATAGGATATTATTAACTTTTACGAATGACTAAAAGCGATGGGTCACGAAAACACTATTTATCTGAAAATTAACTTGACAATGACACTTTTATCAAACATACGTATTTATATTTAAAACTTTCATATAGGTCTTGTACTTTTTATCTATATTATAGATAGACTCTCTTGCCAATAATATGACTAGGCCCTCTAACCAATCTTCAAACTATATAAATGGTATAACCTCAACTTAAACATTATATGCGAGTTCAAAGTACTGTGTAAGGAACCTTGATTCCAAACATATATCAACCATATTGTCCAGGTATGTTTGAAGGCATAAATTTTATATTCAATTTATTCAGTTAAGCATATTATCAAAGTTTTAAGCAAATATGAAAGAAAGGCTTCATGAATAGATTGTTTATTTGGTTGCATCAGTATAAACAAATACATGGCAAATGAAGACAAAATCTACATTGTTTTTGTTAGAAGGAGGTCAGGTGTATACACAACTTGGTTTGAATGTCAAGTTCAAGTCATTGGTTACAAGGGTAACGTTTATAAATCGTATAAAACTCATCGTGAAGCTGTATTGGCATGGGTGATGTATGAGCCTCGAAGGAAAAAACCTGATGCACCTATTGAATCTGCCGAGTATGTAGAGGGTAACCAAGTTATTGGCCAACTGGTAGATGACCAAGTATTAAAGAAGACTGTAGATCGGAAACAAAATTTTCTTGCTTCTTTTGTCCTCGGATGTGTTGTAACATTCACGATTATGTTTTTCGTTCAAAAGTTCTTTTAGATATGCTCAAATGTGGTGATACTAAGCAACATGTTGTACTTATATTACATGTCTTGAATGAAATGGTACTCTGACAATTCATTCTTCATTATTTATTTCAGTTTTAAAACAATACTAAAACAACATAAAACAAAATCAGAAGTTACAAATTGTGGATGATGAAATTTAAAGGGGAAATGAGTGAGCGAGTTCTTCAAAATTCTTTAAAATCCTTCAAGATAGGCTATCTTGTACAGCTTTGTACAGTTAGCACACGTACCTTGTACACTTAGTGTAAAAGCCTTATACAGTTGCACATTTACGTACACCTATAATGCAATGTGTGCATATAGATGGTTAACTATATTTCTATTGTCATGGCCCAGGAAAAGAGGTAAAAAAATGAAATTGAACCCAACCATGTATCCCTAATCATCATTTATGAATACAAAGTGATGGAATGAATGTATATGAGGTCAAATAAATGCATGGACTACACGTGATCAAGACATGTGTGAGGAATGTCTATTATTTCATGCTTGTAAAAGGGAAATGAGCCAGTTAGTTCCTTAAAATTAGTTGAAATCGTTCAAGATAGGTACCCTTGTACACCTGTGTATACCATATAGTGAATCCATATGGGTGGGGGAACCATGTTCCAATGTCATGACTGACCAAATTTTTAACAAATATGATGTCAAATTACGGTTCTATTCACCATTACTCTGGTAAGTAACATGATGAACATGTACGAACTCACAAAAAATTAATGGGATGAGTGTTTGATCAAGTAATGTGTGTGATGAATGTCCTTCATCGTTGGAAAATGGAAATAACGAAGTAAGTTCTTCATATACCTTTCGAATCATTAGATATAGCTACCTTGTGCACTCTTGTACAGTTAGCACATGAACCTTGTACACTTAATGTAAATGCCTTGTACAATTGCACATTTAGATACGCCCATAATGCAATGTGTCCATATGGGTAGGTTAACTAGGTTTCCTTTGTCATGGCTCAGGAAAAGAGGTAAAAACAATGAAATTGAACCCAACCATGTATCCCTAATCACCATTTATGAATACAAGGTGATGAAATGAAGATGTATGAGGTCAAATAAATGCATGGCTTACACGTGATCAACCAATATGTGTGAGGCATGTATCTTATCCTTCGAAAAGGGAAATGACCAAGGGAGTTCCTCAAAATCATTTGAAATCCTTCAAGATAGGTACCCTTATACACCTTTGTATAGTTAGTACATTTATCTTGTACACTTTGTGTAAATGCCTTGTACAGTGGCACAATTTCAACATAGGTACAATTGAACGTGTGCATATGGGTGGGTTAACCATGTTCCAATGTCATGCCTGAGGGAAAATGAGGAAAATTAAACCTAAATTATCTTAGTATTTATCATTAGTGCGATAGCTCATCCAATGACCATCTACGCGGTAAAAAAAAAAAATGAATGGGATGAGTGCATGATCAAGGAATGTTTCTTAGGAATGTCTCTCATCCATACAAAAAGGAAATGACCAAGCCAGTTTTTTTATAAAAAAAAAAAAATTGAAATCCTTCAACAAAGGTACCCTTGTACAACCTTGTACAACTACCATATTTTTATTGTACACTTAATGCAAATACTTTGTACAGTCCCAAAAATTCGATATAGATCAGTGAATGAGGAAAACTGAAGTCTAAATTTGTTCCCTAACTATTAGTCCACGATTCTTACACAATAATCATACAAATAGATCAGTGAATGATGCAAATTAAAAACCCTTCTACTGACTTCCTACATGGACAACATTTGCTACTAAAAAACAATTTTCCCTATTATTATTCTCCTACTCAAGCATGAAGGAGTTTCAATTATACAATTAATGGGGGCCCAAACATAAAGAATATTAACAAATATGGATGTCACAATTCATTCCTAAACCTAATAAAAACACCCTCAATCCTCCACAAACCTAGATTCCAATTCTAGAAACTATACTAACTCGAAAACCACTTCAATAGATGGAACATATTTTCATGTTCAAAGGAGGTCGTTGGGCATATATGCTACTACCAGTGCTACAACGACTTCAGTTCTTGAAGGGAAGGCTTGCTTTTGAGATTTGTTTTACCCGAAGGAATTGTGGAAGAATTGCATGATCTTCACAGAGTTTTCTTCCCTAGAGCTCACCCTCTTTGTCCAAGAAACATACCCAAATCCTCTCTCTGAATTTATTTTATTGGACAATAGACCTAAGTCATAGCCACGTACACATTTTAAAGAGATTCGACATGACAACTTCAATTGACCACATGTGAAACCCAAATTTTACAAACATCTTATATGGAAATTTGAAGGGTATATTTGTCTCTTGATATTTTATATCCTTCCTCTCAATTATGCAACTTATATGGCCTAAAGGTTAATTTTGCATTGAAAATGATTGTGTGAGTTTTTCAAAAGCATTTGAAATCCTTCAAGATAGGTAACCTAGTACACACTTGTATAGTTAACACATTTGCCTTGTACACTTAGTGTAAATGCCTT
Organism: Vitis riparia; assembly: GCF_004353265.1. Taxonomy (NCBI): domain Eukaryota; kingdom Viridiplantae; phylum Streptophyta; class Magnoliopsida; order Vitales; family Vitaceae; genus Vitis; species Vitis riparia. The sequence continues at coordinate 9,654,341 of NC_048433.1, read as the reverse complement.
GTACAATCATGAAATCCCATATAGGTACAACCAAACGAGTGCATATGGGTGGTTAAACAATGTTTCCATTCTCATAGATGAGGGAAAAGAAGGAAAAAGTTTACTCTCATTTTGGTTCATATTCATGATTAGTGGGGGAGCTAATGGAATGAATTAACATAGTAGACGTCAAATAAAATGCATTTAATGAGTGTGTGGTCAAGCAATGTGTGTGAGAAATGTCCCCCGTGATTGGAAAAAGTAAATAAGTAAGTTTTTCAAAATCACTTGAAATCCCTTAAGATAGACACCCTTGTATTCCCTTATACATTTAGTACATTTTCCTTGTACACTGTGTAAATGACTTGTACAGTTGCAAAAATTTGACATAGCTACAACTAAACAAATGCATATGGGTAGGTTAACCATATTCCAATGTCATGGCTGAGGTAAAAAGGGGAAAATGAAACCCAATTTAGGTCCCTATTCATCGTTAGTGCGCTAGCTCGTCCAATGAATGTGTACGAAGGGAAATGAGGAATGCCCCCTTTAGAAAAAGGAAATGAGAAAGCCATTTTTTCAAAAGCATTTGAAATCCTTAAAGATAGGTAGTCTTATGCATACTTGTATAGTTATCACATTTGCCTTGTACACTTAGTGTAAATGCCTTGTACAGTCACGAAATCCCACATAGGTACAACCAAACGAGTGCATATGGGTGGGTAAACAATGTTTCCATTCTCATGGATTAGAGAAAATGAGGAAAAAGTTTACCCTCATTTTGGTTCATATTCATCATTAGTGGGGGAACTAATAGAATGAATTAACATAGTAGACATCAAATAAAATGCATGCATTGAGTGTGTGGTCAAGTAATGTGTGTGAGAAATGTCCCCCACAATTGAAAAAAGTAAATGAGTGAGTTCTTCAAAATCACTTGAAATCCCTTAAGATAGACACCCTTGTATATTTAGTACATTTTCCTTATACACTTTGTGTAAATGCCTTATACAATTGCAAAAATTCGACATAGCTACAACTAAACGAGTGCATTTGAGTGGGTTAACCACATTCTAATGTCATGACTGAGCGAAAAGGGGGAGAAATGAAACCCAATTTAGGTCCCTATTCATTATTAGTGCGCTAGCTCATCCATTGAATGTGTACAAAGGGAAATGAGGAATGTCCACCTTAGAAAAAGGAAACGAGCAAGCCATTTTTTCAAAAGGAATTTAAATCTTTAACATAGGTACAATAAGAACATTTGTCTTATACACTTAGTGTAAATGTCTTGTATAGTGGCAAAAATTTTACATAGCTACAACTAAAAGCGTGCATATGGGTGGGCTACCATGTTCCAATGTGATGCCTAAGGGAAAAGGGGGAAAATGAAACCCAATATAGGTTCCTATTCATCATTAGTGTGGTAGGTCATCCAATGAACATGTATGAAGTAATAAAATTGAATGGAATGAGTGCATGATCAAGGAATGTGTGTGAGGGAATGTCTCTCATCCTTTCAAAATGGAAATAATCTTAAAAGGATTTCAAATCCTTCAACATAGGTACCTTTGTATACCCTTGTATAATAAGCACATGTACGTTGTACACTTAGTGTAAATGTCTTGTACAGAGAAAGAAATTCCATACAACTACTAGTGAATGTCTACTCATACATAGGTTAATCATGTTTGCAATATTTTGGTTCATAAAATAAGGAAAAACTGAAGTATCAATTTGTTCCCTAACTACTAGTCATCATATTATTAATCTTCTACTCAAACATAGAGGAGTTTCAATCATATAATTAATGGGGTTGTGCTTTGGATCATAGCATAATAATTTTCATAAATATGAATGTCAAAATGCATCCGTAAACCTAATAAAAATACACTTAATCCTCCATCTACCTAGGTTCGAATTCTAGAAAATATACTTATCCCATAATTCTACTCTAAAAAGGAATATACCTTATTTAGCATATTTTCATCTTCACAGGAGGTTGTTGGGCCAATGCTATCATCAGGACCACAGTTGTAGTCGCTTTATATTTTCATCAGAGTTCTTCATTTTCTCCGTTTCTTGTGGTGGACCAACTTCTCTACTTTCAAGATATGTTTGATCTAAAGGTGGCTATTCTGGAGGAATTGCATCATCACTAGAGAATCTTCTTCCCTAAAGCTCACCATCTAGACGATACCCAATTCTTCTGTTTGGACGATAGACCTAACAAGCATATTCTAAAGTGAAAATTTTTAAGATAGGTGAAATGACATTTTTTTAGGAGATCTTTTCCATAAGATTCATTGTAAGTTTCTTGAATTTACTTATGTTGTGCTACATTCCTATGAGCCAAGATGGATGTGATCAAAGCCTCATTTGTCCCTCGCCCTACATCCAAAAATGCTTTGTTATTAAGTTCAAAATTTTTTTAAACAGCCTAACATGAGATCAAAACGGTTGTCTTTCCTAAAACCCTGTAATGACCCAGTAAACAAAGATCCAACACATCATCAAAGGAACCAACATGATCAAATCAAAATGTGAGAAAAGAATTCAGACTCCCCATCATTTAGATTTGGGAATGATGATGACAAAATACCTGCAAAGGCTTTTCTGAGTTGGTCACAATCCTCGACTATTGAAGGAACCGATCGGGGGACAATCACAGTCGACATTGTCTATGAGTATGCTATTTACGGAGGGAGAGAAAGGGATGGGGGTGGTGACCCTTATGGCCTTTATTTCAGATTTTTAAGATAGGTGACATGGCATTTTAAGTTTACCACCTATGAAACCCATTAATTTACAACCATTTGAGTTAGAAATTTGAAGGGTATATTGGTTTCTTAATATCTTACATCCTTCCCATCAATTATGTAAGTTATATGGACCAAAGCTTAATTTTTTGGCCTAGCTAGTTCCAAAACACAATTGTCCCATAAATAAAATAAAACATTAACAAATAAAACTTCATAAGTAGAAGATGACCTTTTATATCACTACAATTAGTTCCTCAGAAGAGGGAACATGTAAAATTTAATAAATAAATTAATTTAAAGTTTGTGCAATATCAATGTAATAAGAACTTATAGACTCTTAAACTTGTGCATTGCCTTTGCCAAAAAAATCAAGCTTTCATGATGTTTTGTTAAAAATTTGCTTCTCATTTTTTATCAATTTAAATTTTTTTTCTTTTCCTTTAAATTTCTATGTTTTATCTATCAATATTTCTTTTTAAATTTTAAAGAGGGTGACTTATTATTTTTATTTTAGTTGCATACTTAAATCTATCATTACTGTCAAGTATGTAACTTGAAAATAAAAAATTAATTAGAAAATTTTCGGAATTGTATAAACTAGAACCAACATGTTTGAAATGATGAGGGTTTAATCAACATGCCCTAAAAAAAATAGGTTTGATTGAAGTCCATAATAAATACACAACCATTACAATAGGGATCCATCCTTCTAAGCTTCTTTTCTTTTGTTCATTGTCCCTTTTTATCTCTTATTTTCAAATCAAGCATGGAGTGTTGACTAAAAATGTATTAGCCATAAATTTTTTCTTTTATTTTTTTTACACCCAATTTCTCACCATCCAAACATAGTAAAAAAAATAAGCAAAAAAAAAAAAAAATGAAACAAAAGATAATAGAAAAATAATAAAAATTTTCTCCCCTTTCCACTTTAAGCCATTGAATATAAGTGTTCGAACCTATTGAAACCTAAAATAATAAATTAAAAGAAACAAATTTAAAACTCCAATGGGTTCATAGAGTAAAATAATAAATTAAGGAACTTGATGTTCTTTCTGTGTGCTGAAAGTTATGTTTTACGATCCTCATTTTCTAGGTGTTCACTTTTGCGGGAATTTATGATTATATGATCTGAAAAAGGAAAAATTTTGAAAAATGCATGGTCATTTACAGATCACATATTAAATATTGTGATTTAAATTTTCAAAGCACCAAAATTCTTGTTCTTCTAAAGTTAGAATTTGAATATTATATATCCTTACCTAGAATTCAAAATTAGTTTTATTCTTCGAGATATACCATTGAAACTTGAAATTGAAAATTTGCAATCAACATTGGCTTATATATATATATATATATATATATATATGAATCAAGTTGGTTTGGTGTTGTAACCTACTAACCTTAGCTTGAGTCCAATGCTTTCGATAAGTGTAGCCCTTAGTTACTCTAAAGGGACCGCGCTACTAGGTGTAGATGTTGATGGTGTTTTTCTTGATAGCTTTGTAAGTCATATCAAGAACACTTCAATACATATGCCTGAAGCAATTTTTTTTGTTTATCAATAGATGGCTGTCATAGGAGAAATAGCATCATAGGAGAGAGGATCAATAGGAACCAGTGATTCACCATAAAATGCAACTTGTTATGGTTCATAACTAAAATGATCTAACGTGAACATTGATATGGTTAATTTTGATCATTCAAAACCCCCATGATTATACCAATTCAACCATATTGACTTCTATGAGATAAACATGAAATAAAGCATAAATACAATGCCTGCTACACCTAATTAGACCTGTAAAAGTAGGTCAAAAGATAACAACTGGCATAACTGATCTCTTGGGCATTCACTTCAATGTTGAAAAGCATCGAAGGCCAGAAAAGTTATTAAGCTGCCCAAATAAGCCATGTTGTGGTGATTGCCATTGATAATTCTTATGGTATTTGTCTTTCAACTTAAGAAAAAGGTTGACTTATAATTATTGGTATATTCTTATTTGAAATGGGTTATTTTGTTGGACTTGATTTGGCAACAATAAATGAAAAACCTTGGAAGGCTTAATTATTCCCCACTAAATTAGTACATTATGAACTTCTCTTTTCGAATATATAATGTCAGACTCTAAAAAGATAAAAATTTTCAAGATTATTACATAGGGAATTGCATTTAAGCACACCTTATAGGATTTAATACACCTGATTATGCTTTATGCATAGTTTCAAATCATTTCTAGGAAGTTGTTTGTGGTCATTTAGATGACTGTTTTCACAAATAAAAATGGGTAAGTGATCTCTTACATAATGCTTTGATTCCTTGGACCTTTGTGCTTAAAATGTGGTTTGAGAAGGGTTTGATCTAAAATGGTCAAACATAAAGAATCCCAAACAAGTTTAGACTAAAAGAAAGAGAAAAAAATAGTGAGTTGATTTATTTATGTGTGGAAGAAGTCTTCCAACTGGTTTATAACACAATATCCTCCTATAATGTCCAAATTGTATTGGTTGTCCATTCTATACACTATTCTCTTTATAACAACCTTATATATTCCAAGCCTTTGCAAGACATCCTTAGCTCTCCAAAGGCTTCTTCACTTTCCCAACCAATGCCTTCACATCTCTCTTTACCTTATCAAGTCTTCTACCGTATGTTTCTTGCTTCATACATAAACATTTATTTGTTAGTAACACAAAGTGGGCCATATAAGTACAATTAACATGTTACCAATATTCATGATCCACATAGTCACTTATCAATCACTGCACATAATCATAGTCCCGAATGGTAGGTTAGCAGAAGACTCCATTCATGCAGTCTCATCAATGGATTGAAATATCAGTGAACACTGATATATCAGTACTTGGATTTTACGGATATATTGGAAACATTAGTGAGACAAAAATTATCCAAAATTGATGGGAATGCTTAGAAAAATCCAAAGAATGATAAAATAAACAAGAATATTGATGTTAAGGTTATTTTATAAGTGTAATTGACATAAATATGGTCAAAGAAAAAAAATATCAGTAAACAGTTTACAATACTTGGATTTTAAGAATAGAAAATATGAATTTTGGATTTGTACACTTAGAAAGTTAGAATTGAGTTAAGAAATATTTGATTTTATTAAATGAAAACAATTTACACATAAACATAATACATATGACATTGCAATAGTCCTTAATACCAAAATGAAGATCGATGTGGTTCCATCATATTGTTAGATGAAGGAAGCCCATCTTGTTGAAGACAACATTCATACCAGGACATGGAGTTTCGATAGTATTGATTTGTACAACAATGTCAAGCATAAATGAGATAAATATAAAAAATAGTTAAAAATAAAATGATAATATAGATTTAATATAAAAAATAAATAAAAAATGAATAATTAAAAAATAAAAAATGATAAATATATATTTAAAAAAAACTTTCAAAAAAATCTCTGATATTTCCCCGATATATTGCCGATGTATCCAATATATTCGTCGATATATCTCTGATATTTTGACAAGCTTCCTCCGCTGTTCCGCGCGTTGCTTCACACTTGATTTTTTTGTCGATTTATTGGTTCCAAATCGATATATCGCCGATTTTACCAATTTTTTTGTTGCTATTCCTCCCATTCGATAGTTGGTGTTGAATTTTGTTTGATGTCGCCTGATATCCAATATATTGGTGAAATATCACTGATAAAATCCCATTTTTCAATCCATGGTCTCATCCCACTTGTCTTGAGTGACTTGTCACTTTACAGTCATTATGGAACATTAAATGTATGTACTAGCTACATATCTTGAAAGTCTTACCTCCATTACCACTTAAACCACTTATTCAGTTTGGTTTCCATCACATCTCTCATCAACTCTCATTCATTCCCATTTACACCTCCTATTAAGAAATAAGATGTGTACCCAAACCATCACTAATTAAGTAATTTAGTTGTTCTACAAGAGATATAAGAAAATAAGAAATTTTTTTTTCTTTTTTTTTCAAAAAAGAAACTTTATAAAAATAAGGAATGTATAATTTTAGAAAAAAGAAATTATATATATATATATATATATATATATATATATATATATATATATATATATATATATATATATATATATATATATATATATATATATATTGAAATTTGCTTAAAGTATTTTTTTTTTTTAATTTCTAGAAGTTATTTAACTCTTAAAAAATTTGAGTGCAGAAAGCTAGATAAGAAATGTTGAGAAATAAAGCTATTAATAGAATTTAAAATAAGAACTGTTGAGAAATTTTTGCTTATTTCCCTTTTTTGTTTGTTTGTTTTTATGTGGACCGGCTTGTAGAGATTTAAAGATCTTATGATAAGGAGTAGTCAATGGTATTGAATTGATGTATATTCTAACTTTGAATTTGAAGGATGAGATGAATGATAAAATAGAGATTTAAAGATCTTATGATTATGAGCAATCAATAGTATTGAATTGATGTATATTCAACTTTGAATTTGAAGGATGAGATGAATAATAAAATCTAAATTATTGCATGAAAGTATAAATATAAAGGAATATGATACAAATAAATAAACTTAAAATAAAAATAGGATCATAATATAAAACAATAAGACTACAAAATAATGAAACCTGATTAGAAAACAATAAAATCAAAATGAAATGTATGGCAACTATGGAAAAGTTGCTCAACTATAATATCATAAATACATGTAATAATTCTCTTTATGATATTTAGGATATGATAAAATATGTTTTTTCTTTACTCATTTCTTTTTTTGGTCATTTTATTAAGAAAAATGCTAAGATATTGTAGTGGTATTTCTCAAAATCCAAATCTAGACTATTAAATACATATGATAAGATTTGAATTGTTAAACAATGGTACAAATAAATAAAATTAAGGTATTAAAATATAAATAAATGAGAATAAAGAATAAGCAATATGACTTAAAAACGTATATATTATACTTATGAAATATATATATATATATATATATATATATATATATATATATATATATATATATATATATATATATATATATATATATATATATATTTCAATTACCTCCCTTAAAGTTTTAGGTAAATACAACTAACCCTAATTGATTTGAAAATTTGTCAAATATCTCACTTATTTTGAATTAAAGGGAAAATGTGTGAAAATATCAAATAAGAAGAATAAGATAGGTATGTCATAAAATTTAAAACCAATAGAAATTCGGTGTAAAACCAATAAAAATTAGATGTATTTAACCAAAATTTCAAGAGCAGTTAATGAAATTAACCTTATATATTTTTGTACTGTAGGTAAACCTTTTTATTAAATGGTTGGAGGCGATAGAGGTTGCATTAATTTATAAAATAGAAAGGGTTTTTCCAAAAAATATAAGAAGTATATAGTGTAGGCTTCTTTGCTTTCTTCAAAAACTTTAATTTAATAATTTTTAATCTTTCTATTAGTAATTATATTAACATAATTACTCTAATTTAAAACCAAATTCATTTAAATAAAGATTAATTTCATTGAAACCCCCTAAGGTTTGGTGTAAATATATTCTATCACCAATGGTTTTAAATTTCGTCAATTAATATCCCTAAAAAGATTTTAATTAAGTAAAAATATTTTAGATTAGAGTGTTGATCCGTTTTTTAAAAATAAAATTTTATTTTTTAAAAATTAAAATTTATATATGAAATACGTTTATAAGGATGTTAATTGATAAAATTGAAACCTATGATAATTTAGAATGTTTATACTAAATGGGCTATCAACGAAATTAACCCTTTAAATAAAAAGAAAAACCTAAAAGTAATTAACTTTAAGAACTTCAGACCAATTTCACAAAAGGCTAACTGATATTGTTATTGATGGCAATTTTAGACCAAATTAACAGAAAGTCCTTAAATCAAAGATTGTGAAACTTAAGCTAATCCAAATTCGAAAAAGTAAAAAATAAAAAAACCATTTTTCGATGAACCAGTTTTTGAAGACTTGCAGTTAGGTATCATTTCCATGCAATGGTAAAAATGTACATGCCCAGTACCACTGACTCAGTCATCCCTTCCAGTTTAAAGTTCCAATAAATACAAAATCAACAAAATCTTTTTCTTAGCTTTCCAATAAAGCTGTTTAAATCCACTCCAGTCAAATGTGATAAGGCCTGATATGTCCTTCCAGCTTAAAGTTCCGATAAATCGTTGTGTGTTGGGAGGACAAAATCAATTTCTTGGTTTCCAATACGACTCTTCAACTTCATTCCAGTCGATTCTGAAAATGCCTATGTGTCCACAAGTGTGACTCTTTCCTATTACATCTTCTTCTCGTTTCTGGGAATGAGAAAAATTTGTTGTTAGTAGTATATATTTATTAGTGGGATTAAGTTGAATCATTTCTCAATTATTTTTATCCATTAAATTAAATATGAAAGATAAATGGCTAAAAATGATTATTGTCAAATACATTTTTGCAGTAAATAACTTTTAAATACCTCATCAAATTTTTTTTTTTCAAACTTACATAATATATAATAAATATTTTTTAAATACCTTGAAAACTTACATAATATATAATAAATATTATTTTTTATTTCAAACTTATATTATTTCTTATATATATTAGACAATTTTTAAACACCTCATAAAATATTAGTATTCTTTATTTGTTATAACTTACAAATTAGACATCAAATATTTTTTTTCAAACTTATATAATATATATAATAAATAATTTTTAAATACCTCATAAAATATTATCATTATTATTATTATTATTATTATTATTATTTCTAACTTGCAAATTAGACACATGATGTTTATTATTTCTCATTTTATTTTGGAAATAATGTAAACACTCACATGCGTGTGTGTGTGTATATATATATATATATAATATTAATCAAGAAGACAATATTTTTAGTATTGGCATAATTAAAGTCTTCAAGATATTCAATCCATTCCAAAATTACCTAATTGCTTCCCACACTAATCCTAAATATTTTTAAATAAAGATTTAAATATTGAAAACTATTAAAATAAATATTTTCTTATTAAAGCGATTTTTTAAAAGTAATAAGATAAAAATCATGAAATCTTCAAACCTCTAATTCCAATAAATATTTTGATTTTAATTTTATTTCTTATGTATTAATTTTTGTAGGGAAGGTGTTAATGACATAGTTTGGTATAAAAAAAAATATCCTATCAATAATCGTCTTAATGTCAAACTCAAGTTGTTTAAAAATCGTACAAAACCTATTAGGAGTCTTGTACACCATTGTATACTTGACACATTTTCCCTTATACAATTAATGTAATACTTTTGTATAGTGACACAAAATTCATATCCTTCATAAATTATGTGTCCATGTAGGTGTATTAACTATGTTTTCAATGGTTTTGTTGAAAAAATGGTGGATGACTTAGGGTAAAAAAATTTTCCCGAATATCATTATTGGGGAAAATATTAGAATTTTCATGTGAAAGTTAAATAAAATGTATGACATAGGTATACGACCCTTGGGTGACAAGAAAAATAAAGGAGTTGTTAAGAATCAATTGAAATATTTTACAAAGGATGGTTTTGTACACTCTTATACACTTAGTATATTTCCCTTGTACAGTTAGTATAATACCCTTGTACAGTGGTACAAATTCCATATCCCTTGTAAGTTATGTGTCCATATAGTATGTTTAATCTTATTTCCAATGGTTTAATTGAGAAAATGATGGATGATTTATGATAAAAAAATTTTCCCCAAATATCATTACTAGGGAAAATTTTGGACATGTGTGTTTAATTATATTTCCAATGGTTTAATTGATAAAATGGTGGATGACTTAAGATCAAATTTTTTTTCCCCAAATATCATTACTGAGGAAAGTATTGAAATTTCCATGTGTGTTTAATCATATTTCCAATGGTTTAGTTGAGAAAATGATGGATGACTTAGGATCAATTTTTTTTTCCCCAAGTATCATTATTGGGAAAGTTATTGGAATTTCCATATGAGAATTAAATAAAGTGCATAACATATGTGTACAATTCATGGATGATAAGAAAAATAAAAGAATGGTTTAGAATCGATTGAAATCTTTCATAAAGAGTAGTCTTGTACACCCTTGTACACTTAATATATTTTCCTTATACAGTTAGTGTAATACCATTGTACAATGGCAATAAATGAATAAATGAAATTTAATTCTTTTTATTAATTTCATATAGAAAAAATAGTACTAAACAAGGTTTTTATTTTTTTTAATTAAATGTATCTTCAAAAAGAGACAATATAAAAATAAAAATCATTTTTAAAAATAAAAATAAAAAATAAAAAATAAAAACTAGAAAAATATTTTTAAACCGAACTCAAACATAATCTATATAATTTTTAACTACTTGTTTTCATCTAAAATGAGTAAATATACCTTTCAACCCTTTTATATAAGAAAAATTCAATGTCTACTAGGTATAGATATACACTTCTAAAATTAGGTCATACGAAAACATTTTAATTGGGTATCTAAAATAAAAACTATTCATCCATCATTTTTCTTTCCTTTTCTTTTTCTTATTTTAATAAATTTTCAATTAATTTAAATCATTAAAAAAAATCCTTAGTAAACAAATTTGCAACATTTCATATAACTTATTATTAAAAGTCATGTTCAAAAAGTTATTAAAATAAGGATGAAAGAAGATTAAAAAAAATTAAACTTTTTATTTTATAATAGTAAAAAAAACTTTAAAATACTTTTTAGTATAAAAGAAAAGAAAATAGTGAATATATTTATTTTAAATAGTGTTTTAATCATTAAATTATTTACTTCTAAAATGTAAAATATAATTTTTATTTATTTAAATTAATATTTTTTTTAAAAGTATTTTCCAAAATAGTATTTGAATCATTAGTATAATTTTTGTTTATTTATAATTTAAAAATAGAAAATAATATTGATTTTTCAATAATTTATGTAAGAGTTTAAAAAAATAATGAAAAATTTAAAAATGGTTAAATAAAAGAGAATTTGCTAGTAATGACATGTGAAGAGTGGTAGAATAAAGACAAAAATGAGTTAAAGGGTAGTTTTGTCAATTACTATCTCATATCCTTGTAATCAATTATGGATAGTTGGAGGACCTTACCTTAATTATCAAATCCAAGTGGGTTGAAAACACAATTCTCTCATTCTTGTTTTCTATCTGTTATCATATACAATCATGAAATGATTTGGATGATTTGTTTATCATCTGGGGTACTAATCTTCTATTATAGTTTGCTTGCATTTGATGAGGACTCTTCTGTAACTAGCATTAATGTGTCATGATTAGATTTATTCTTTGAGTGGTGGCTGAGAGTGGGATCAAAACATTTCCTCACATACTTTGGAAGCTCTTGAAGAACAAACACACCTTAAAGCTCTTCTAAACACAAGCTTCAACAGCATCAATGGCTCCTTCGTCTGGATGTATGCTGTTAGGTTTAACATCTAGCTTTTGATGCTGTGAGTTAATTTTTATGAATGTTCTACATGTCTTACAATCCACAGTTTGATTTCTCATTGCAATGAGTTAGTTTTGATTACTGGATTTTATTACTATCTTGTCAAGTGGGCCTCTCAGTATTTTGAAGAATCTGAAATAAATAACCCTTATATATATGTGTGTGTGTGTGTGTGTGTGTGTGTGTGTGTGTGTGTGTGTGTGTGTGTGTGTGTGTGTGTGTCTTTTTGAATTCTTCACGTTCACTGTGGACTCCTTCCAGTATATATAAAATGTGAGTGTTTTATTCTTTTATTCTTTTTTTTTTTCAATTATCTTGCTCTTATGTTGAAATTTCAAAATCACCATTCAAATTTGAAATGGTCCTTCAACAGCCAGTTGTTTTCAAATGGTCATAACTTTTTTGTTTTTCGACTTTGATTTATGCACCATTTGAAGCATGGAACTCTTGACTTCTTGAGCTTCAAAATCATGTGTCTTGCCCTAAAAAGATTACGGGAAGATCAAAGGTTTCTAGAGTCTCACCCGATCTTTGTAAATTCAATCTTATATAAAGTATTAGGTCCAATCTCATTATTCTTCTTCCAAATGTGGATTCCCTATCATGAGTTTTTCAAGACCATGTTGGTGATGTACCAATCTTTGATTGGGTGGCATTGTATTAGAATCCTTTAAAAATCTACCATTTTTTCCTTTCAACATCCTTTTCATTGAGGACTTTAATATTGTGTCAACAATTCCTCCAAGGTACTCCATGTGTGTCTTATTGGGACGCTGCTGCTAATTTAGTAAAGTGTTTTCATCATCGATTTAGGCAACTTTGAGTACAAGGAAGAAACGATCTATGCTCATGGAATTGGGAACCATGGAAGGATTGGATACCCAACTTTATATCTAATTCACTAGAGATCAACCTTCCATTGCTCATTGTAAAGTTGGGTAATTAGTTATATTTATTTTCATATGATTTTGCATGCTTATCTTTGTAAGTTTACTTCAAATGTCCTACTTTGGATTTTATAGGAACACATTCTCTATTATTGAGAAAGCATGAAAGATTCAAAAATAGAAGATACTCATTTTGGGAATTGTTGCAAGCTATGAAGGAATGAGAGTGATGATTATGCATTATGGTACATTTATGAATGATGATAAAAATTTCTCATTATTTGGTGCTTGTTAATTTGATGAAATAACATTCTCATTGAAGGACCGCATTAGATCATTATAGTGAAGGATGACTCTTGACAGTAGAGTTGGAATCTTTTTATTTATTAAGTGAATATGTTCCCAATTGTTGACATGGTTTGAAAGGACTGGTAATTGGCCTTGCACATCCTGCATTGTTTTAGTCATTCTTTAGAGAAATGTATGTATACTTTTGCATTCTTAAAATTTATTTATTTGTTATTTAAGCAGACCATTCTTAAACTAGTGGCTTCTTTTTATACTAGTCATATAGGGCTGCACAATGGATCTGGGTTCTTGGAAGTTATATCAAAGTGAGTGTTCTTTTGTTGGTTATCTTTTATTTTGTCTATTGTCTATGGGTTGTTTCCTTTTTCATAGCTTAATTTTTTTGTTTCTCATGTTGGAGCATTTTCTTGTTGATCTCTTCTTGTTTTTTTTTATATATATATATAAGTTGCAGAATCATTTGTTATCTATGTTGGGTGTATAACTTAATCCCTTTTAAGAAAAAGAACTCTCTACTTCTTTATGAAATTTATGATAATGTCATCTTTAAATATAATAGTCAATATTGAGTTCTTTTGATTGGGTGCTTCATATTGAAGATTGAAAAGTCAAAACTTGTCATTTTAACTAGTGATCTAATCTATTCTCAACAAGAGCAAGATATTTATAGTCCTGCTATAAGTGACCAACATTCTAATATTGTGAATAATTCTTGTATATTCTCTTACGGTTTCCCATCTAAGGTTTTGTTTTGGGAATTTCTTAGAAATTATTTTCATATTTGAGTTTGTGTTTTCCTTTTTCACCTTGATATTTTCATACTCTCTAAATTGTTCATCCATCCGCATGGAATAGAAGTCATTCTGGATTTATTGATGAAGAGAGATAATCATTTGAGATGAACTTCTTCTCTAAGGGTTTTGTGGATAACTTTCGAAAGCAACACCCTAGTGTTGTTGGCTATATTGATGAAGAGAGGTAATTATTTGAGGTGAACTTCTTCTCTAAGGGTTTTGTGGATGCCTTTCGAAAGCAACACCCTAATGTCGTTGGCAAATCTAATAAAAGTATTCTACAATTTGTGTTCCTCGATTTTCTCCTTTAATGCTTTTCTTGTATTGTTTAATAAAATGGAGGGAATAGGAATAGAAAACCTTGGGTTGTGAATTCATGTGGGTGCAATCGTTATTTTACATTATTAAGTGGCCTCGTTGATGAGAGGAAATGGAAAGGTGAACAAGACATTTGTTAAAGAAAGTCATGAAATTAAAGTCGAGAAAATCCAAGTTCACAAAGGTAGAACTTGAATAACGTGCTATTAAGGTTTCAGAGTTTCATAAATCTTATGAGGTTTGTATTTTGCGCTTCCAAATCAATGACACTATGCTACCACTTATATTGTCATTTTATGTAAACATGATCTTATGTCTACATTGAAATCTTTCTTGGACAATAAAGTCATTGGTATCTCATTTTATATTCTTAATGGTGCTTTATTATGCTTTATCTGCTTTCAAAGATGGTAGAACTCCAAAGTTAGAACTCTAAAGTTCCAATTTTATTTTTATTTTTTCTATTCCTTCATCCTCTCAGCAACCAAAAGAAGTGTCCATGTAAGTATTAATTTGCATTATTTAAGAGTTTCTTGTATGTATGTGAAAGTTCTCAAGTAGTAGAACTGGTATTTTGCATTGAAAATATATCATCAAGAGGAAGGCTAATAATTTATTAGTTGAAGAGTATGCTCAAAATGTCAACAGTGTTTCAGATGCTTTTGGGTTAAGACAAGTAAGAGAATGGCAAAGCAATATCCAATTGAAGCTAAAATTGTTGAAGTCAATAATGAAATTGTCACTGACAAAGAGAAGTTATCAATCAAAACTGAGAAGGTCAGGTAATTTGCAACATATATATCTTTTTATTCCAATGATTCTTATGTGTCATTTATATTTGTTTCTACAATTGTTGAACTTTTTCAAATAGAGACACATACTCACTCGATGAGTTCACCATAAAAATGCGTTTTTGTTATTAACTTGAGTTCAGTTGATTTAACTAAGAGGGTGTCACTGCCTTGTGGTTATCACTACTAGGAAACAAACTCTATTAGGGGAAGTGAAAAACATCCTCGAGGATTAGTATTGAACAAATTGGAGTTGTTGAAAGAACGTTATATCTATGAATGAACTTGAACCATGGACTATTCTTGCCCATTAGAAGCCTAAAAAACTTTGGATTCCATATAACTCCAAGACCATGAGACCTCCTCTTCTTACTGGGAATACAATGTCGTTTGTGAACAAATGTTTAATTTAGGTTTCAAATACTTCATAATAGCTTTAGAATGAAATTGGATTGAAAGTGGAAAAGATAAATTTTCCATAATTGAAGTGAACACTAATTTGGAGTTATTTTAGGGAATGATGCAGGTTATGAAGGAATGAGAGTGACAATTACATGTTGTAGTAGATTATGAATGTTGCAAGCTTTTTCCAAAAAATGTCACCAATGACTTGTTGATGCCTTCATTATCCCAATTCCTCACTATATTGGCATTCAAAATATTTACTTGTGAAGAGGTGTGTTAGGTATTTTGTAATTGCTATTGCACCTTATTTAAGCTTTGTGACACTTTAAACCGGGTATGAATGTGCCACTAGTGTTCTCTTTTCTTAAGAATTCTATGAGTGTGACTTTAATTTTATTTTTCTTTGTTGTTTCATATATATATATATATGTGTGTGTGTGTGTGTGTGTGTGTGTGTGTGTGTGTGTGTGTGTGTGTGTGTGTGTGTGTGTGTGTGTGTGTGTGTGTGTGTGTGGCAGTGAAAATAGTTTCCATTTGGAGGTGGAAGTTGCTATTATGAAAATTGGTCTTGAGGGAAAGAAGGATTTTAAAAAATGTGGTATATATCTACCCACAAAGTCACCTAGATTGACTAATGAGGAGTTAATCATTATCCAAGAAAAGCTTAAAAAGAAACAAAAATTATATTCTTCTCCTTGGCTTGTTTTTGAACCAATTGTTGAAAATTAAGTTGAGAATGAATTTCGTTGTCATGGAATTTGGTGATAAAACTCAAGTAGATCAAAGAACCTATTGTTTGTGGCATTGCTTCTCTAAGGAAGGATCACACTAAGACATTGGGTGAATTCTTTTTTGGAAACCTCACCATTCTCAACAATTGTTCTCTAATTTTATTTACTATTGTATATTTGTGTTTCATCTATAGTGCATTCATAATCTTCCATGGGATGCTCTATATGTAATGTATTTGTTTGTTGGTCTTAAATTTGACTTTTATGCACTTTTCTTGAGCTCTCTATCTCTCTTACTCACACACACACACAATGGAAGTTGTATTTATGAGAGAATAAAGAAGGGTTTTTCCATTTTGAGTTGGTGTATATACGGTTTACCATAATGATATGTAGAAGATACACTTGTAAAGAGAGCTTTCCTTAAATCTTGAATTTTTCAAGTTTTAGCGCTCTTCTATAGGCAATCTAAATGAGAATGAATATGCTTTCTTTAGTAATGATTAATTCGTTGCAATGTTTTTCTTTTTAAGCATTCGAATTGGCAATTTTCATTTCTAAGTGTTTACCTAATTTGGGTTGATTTCTTTCCTACTCCCAGCCTCAAATTCTTGCATTCATGATACCTTTACTTTTTGAAGCAATGTATATTCTTTCATTAGAGATCCCATTAGTGGTAACCTCATCTTCCTTGTTTGTGATAATCATGCTATAAACATATGATAAGATTTATTTAATTTTGATCATTTTATTTTATTTTTTGTTTAGAAGGAGTTCTGATGTAGAACAACTCTAGGATGGTTGCCTAGGACTTTTATCTTTTAGGGTTTAAAGAGCGGAATAAGGTATAAAGTTTATGGTAACAAAATAAAATATAGAAAAAGAAGATAAAAAGAATAAGATATAGAACCTTAGGCCTATTTGGGAACTGTTTCCCAAAATTGTTTTCTATTCTCAAGAATAAAAAACACCACAGAACATGCTTGGTAACCTAAGTAATGTTTTGTTCTTGGTGTTCTCCGTGTTCTTAAAATCCTATTTTCAGATAACATCTTCGACTTGTTTTTCCTATTTTTGTACTATTTAGATAATTAAGTAAGGGCCTTATTTTTCCTTTTTCTTCGTGTTCTCAAGTGTCCCCCCTTCACTTTACATCGTGAACATCTCCACCAACAACAAAAATAGAGAAAAACCTCTAAAAAAAATAATAGAAAAATCTTTGAAAAATCATAGATTCTCTCAAAAAGGAAAACTTTCAATACCCATGAGATGAAGATGAAGAATGAACAAATTCGAATAATCAACCAATCGAGAACAATTCCTTGGTTCCAATAGTGTCGTTGTGGTTCGAGGCATCTGATTCCTCTTATCGGCGATGAGATTAAAGATCAATGCATTTTGCCTTCTCCTTTCTCTCTCTATGTGGGTGATTGGTGTGCCCTTCTCTTCTTTGCATCTGGGTTTTGTGGGTATGCCCTTATCGAATGCTTGTGAAAGGGGAATGAGAAGCAAGCAGGCAACCGACGATGTATTATTTTATATGTTCAATATGAATATTAAATGAAGCCAAATTTATTATCAAAACCATGACTTTGAATAATGTGTTGCACATTGAGAATGTCCCCATCGACATATCTCTATTGAGACATCTAATATACCTTTGATGTATTTTCATTATTTACAATTATTTAAAGAAATTGAAAATCATGCAAATAACTTTAAAAAATGGTACAATTTCTTGAAATTTTAATGAAGAGTAAATATAAAAATTATTTATATTTATAAAATCAAATTAACTAAAGAAAACTCTTAGTTTAAAAAAACAACGTCCAAACATTTTTATTAATTTAACTAAACATGTTTTTTTTATAACAAAAACTGTTTTCCAGAATTCAGTTTTGAAAATACATTTCTTTTTTTCTTTTTTTTTGGTGAAAACACTAAAAAAATTTCTTAAAAACTATTTTTCGAAATAGTTTCAAAAAACAACAACCAAATAGACCCTTAGAGTCACAATAAGGCATTCTAAGAGTCTTACCTAAAAGAAAATCAATAGAATATTACCATTAAAAATTACAAAGTATGCAAGAAATGTAATATTAGTAATCATCGATCAATACTTTGGTTATATCAATTAACCTTATTTGTACGCTTCTTTAAAAAATCCAAAGTTTATTAGGATTCTGATAACCTATTATGACTTTAATTCTAATTGTTTTATAACCTAATTAGTTACTCCTAATTTGACTTCAATAAATGTTAATCCTAATTTACTCCAACTAATACTAATGCACATCCTTACTAATTCCTCCCAACTTGGAAAAAAAACTTAATCTCAAGTTTTAATGATTTCTCTATGGTCAATTGAAATAATGAGTAATGTCTTCCATCATTTCTCTACAGTCAATTGAAATCATGAGTAATGTCTTCTACCCTTTCTCAACGATCAATTGAAATTATGAGTAATGTCTTCCACCCTTTTTTTTCTTCGTTAATTCCTTATTACCATAAGATAGGATTTCAAAATCTCTTAAAATTTTTCAATTTCATGCAAAACGAGTACCAAACTTTGAAAGATTTTTTGATGTTGTGAAAAAAGTTGATGGTTCTTAAAATAATTGTGTGTCATCAACAAGCTTGTGGTAAGTTATATGTCATGCACAAGAGGACATACTTTCATGCACAAGTAAATAAAATAAAATAAAAAATCATTGAGAGCATTATATACTTTTGTTGGATATTCCTTATCCTTATCTTTAAATTCATTCACTTCTCGAGCTGTTAGAGCAAAATAATTTTAGTTACCATGTTCTCCTTTTAAAATTGACGCATACCTTTTTTAGTTGTACCTCATATGACTTTTTAACTGGTGGAACTTCTTTCTTTGGATGAGGGATCTTCTTATGTGCATTGTGTATGATAGTATATGTACTATGTTTCGTCTTCTTTTTCTCGTTCCTAGGAAATAGGAATGAGAGGGGGAAGTTGTTGGTTCGCTGTGGAGATGAGGTCGTTTAAGATCTCCATTGAGAAGGTTTTAGGAAAGCTGAAAGAGGTTATTATGGAGAGGGGAAGAGGATTCACTAGTGGGACTAAGTTTGGGAAGACAAGTCTAAGTTGCTTCCTTGAAGGTGCAAAGGCCTGTTGTATGTAGGAGGAATCACTGGTTTACAATTAGGTATGGAAGGAAAATGATAGGGTCTATAAGCTTGAGAGGCGTGTTAATTGAGCGAGGAGGTTTCTCTTTATGTCGTCTATGATGTGAAGGGAAAAAAGATTTAATTTGGTCTTCCCAAAAGGGAAAAGATTGACAGGGGGATGGGGCACATTGGCAAGTAAGCTTCGTTCTTTGGGGATAAGGAGCTTGTTAGCCCCTGTGAAGCTTTCTAGTTTTGTGGTGAATAAGGGGTTGACAAAAGATAACAAAAGGCTCTCTCTCAAGTAGGGTTTGTATGTGGTGAAGGTTGCAAGTGCTCAAAAGAATTTGGATAATAAAGTATCGGTACAATTAGATAAGAAGGAAGTGTTGGAGAGAGTAGTTCCTTGGAACCTTTGTTTGGTGGGGAAGTTGGAAGGAGTGTCTAACTTGGAACCTTGGGTGCCTTAGTTAAGGAATTGGGTGGACAAAAGGTGGAACGTTAAGAAGAATGTTAGAATTTCTATCTTCAAAGTATCTTTTTATTGTTTTGAATTTGAGAATGAAGAGGATTTGATTGCTGTTTTGTCAAGGGGTTCAAGAAAGATTGAAGATAAACTCTTGGAGTTGGAGAGGTGGAGTCTTGAGGTGGGGCACTTGAGGAAGGGAGGAATTATTGTAGATTATAATAAGATAAGACAAAATATAAAGAAATGAAAATTAAGAGTGCATAAAATGTAAAATTGTTTACATAGCTTGACCTTAAGCCTAGCTTCGCACCACACAAACTAATCATATATAATATTTTATATAAAAAAATAATCACTTAGTGATCATAAAATATAATTAGTATTCTATTACAATAATAGTAAAATTAATTTTAAGAAGCTACTTAACAAAATGTTAAATAGATATTTTGTGTTGGCAATTTTGATTTACATTATTTTTTTTAAAAAAAGTTAATATTTATAGAGTTTAAATGTGGATAAATTACTTTTTGAGTTTGATTAAGATTAAAAATGTGATGTCCCACATCGGATAGGGGAGAATGTTCCTGGCGCTATATATGTAGAGACTCCTCTTAATCAAGTAGACGCGTTTTAAAGCCGTGAGGGCCCCATTGGGCCCAAAGCGGACAATATCTACATGGTTGGGTGCGGGTCGTGACAGAGTGGTATCAGAGCACTAGGTTTTGATCTTGATGGGAATTTGAATTGGTTTAGATTAGGGATAGATGAGTGACACATTTGTTTAAGTTTTAGTTTCATTTAGTATAAATTCCAATTCTTTCTTTATTTGGAAATTTTCTAATTGGTTCTTTAGTGACTAATTTAGTTATGCCTTATTATTTTAGGACATCATGCCACCAAGAAGAGCAGCTTCTTCACAAAACAGTCAGGCTAATGATGATGTACCCCCAGTTGAGGGTTTGCCTCCTGTGAGTGCAGAAGGGATCTATAGGTATCTTGGGACACTAGCTGGTTTAGTTGAACGCCAAGCTCGAGCTGCTGGGACTAATGTTCAGGGACAGTCTTCATCTTCTAGGGGTAGCTCTTTTGATGACTTCAAGAAATTGGGTCCTCCTTACTTTTCTGGTGCTACAGATCCCACAGAGGCAGAGGCTTGGATCCTTAAGATGGAGAAATTCTTTGGTGTGATAGATTGCTCTGAGGAGCAAAAAGCCTCTTATGCAGCTTTTATGTTAGATAAAGAGGCAGATCATTGGTGGCGTATGACTAGGAGACTTTTGGAGGATCAGGGACCCATAACATGGAGACAATTTCGGGAGGCTTTCTACAAGAAGTATTTCCCTGACAGTGTTAGGCGGCAGAAGGTGGGGAGTTTATTCGTTTGGAACAGGGGGATATGACTGTGGCTTAGTATGAGGCCAAATTTACAGAGTTATCACGTTTTTCCCCACAGTTGATTGCTACAGAGGAGGAAAAGGCATTAAAGTTTCAGGATGGATTGAAGCCTTATTTGAAGAACAAGATATCTATTCTGAAGCTTGGTGTCTATTCAGAGGTTGTTGATAGAGCCCTTATAGCAGAGAAAGATAATGAGGAGCTTCATCAGTATAGGGAACAGCAAAGGAAGCGAAATAGAAGTGATGGTGCTCATGGTAATCAAGCACAGCGAAGGGCTACATCAGGAAGAAATCAGAATAAAGGGAAGACAACGCAGAATTTGGATGGGATTTGTCCTACTTGTGGCAAGAAGCATGGGGGTAGGCCATGTTATAGAGAGACTGGAGCTTGCTTTGGTTGTGGGAAGCAAGGACATTTGATCAGAGATTGTCCAGAGAATAGGAAGTTCATCACTGGGAAGCCTAAAGAGGAAAATAAGGAGGATAAACAGAAACCCAAAGCCCAAGGGCGGGTGTTTGCAATGACTCATCGAGATGCTCAGGCCACTTCTAATGTGGTGACAGGTACTCTCCGAATCCACACCTTATTTGCTAGAGTCTTGATTGATCCTGGATCAACACACTCTTTTGTTTCAGTATCTTTTGCTGGTTTGTTGGGTTTGCCTGTTGCTAGCATGGACTTTGATTTGATTGTTGCTACTCCTGTGGGAGATTCTGTTGTGGCCAGTAGAATGCTTAGAAATTGTATTGTGATGATTGGTTATAGGGAAATGCCAGTTGATTTAGTACTCCTTGACCTTCAGGATTTTGATGTGATTTTGGGGATGGATTGGTTAGCTTCCTACCATGCCTCTGTTGACTGTTTTGAGAAAAGGGTGACGTTTAGTATTCCTGGTCAGCCTAAGTTTAGCTTTGAAGGGAAGCATGTGGACAGACCACTGCGTATGATCTCAGCCTTGCGAGCTAGTAGCTTACTCAAGAAGGGTTGCCAAGGATTTTTGGCTAGTGTGATGAGTAATGAAAGTGATTTGAAGTTGGAAGACATACCCATAGTAAGGGAGTATCCTGATGTCTTTCCAGAGGATTTGCCTGGCTTGCCACCAGAGAGAGAGGTGGAGTTCACCATCGATCTGGTACCAGGAACAGGTCCTATGTCTAAGGCCCCATACAGGATGGCACCTGTGGAGCTTAAGGAGTTGAAAGTTCAGCTTCAGGAGTTATTAGACAAGGGTTTTATCAGGCCCAGTGTTTCACCTTGGGGAGCTCCTGTTCTATTTGTGAAAAAGAAAGATGGCTCAATGAGACTTTGCATTGACTATAGGGAGTTGAATAAGGTGACAGTGAGGAACAAGTATCCCCTTCCTCGGATTGATGATTTGTTTGATCAGCTACAAGGTGCTTGTGTGTTCTCTAAGATTGATCTTCGGTCTGGTTATCATCAGTTAAGGGTTAGAAGTGAAGATGTACCCAAGACTGCTTTTTGAACTAGATACGGGCATTATGAGTTTTTAGTTATGCCTTTTGGTTTGACTAATGCACCTGCTGCTTTTATGGACTTAATGAATAGGGTATTCAAGCCCTATCTAGATCAGTTTGTGGTGGTTTTTATAGATGACATCTTGGTATACTCAAGAAGTAGAGAGGAGCATGAGGGCCATTTGAGTATTGTATTACGGACCCTCAGAGATAAGCAGTTGTATGCTAAACTGAAGAAGTGTGAGTTTTGGTTAGATCGAATTTCTTTCCTTGGGCATGTGGTAAGCAATGATGGCATCTCAGTTGACCCTGGAAAGGTTGATGCTGTAGCTAATTGGAGAAGACCTAGTACTGTGACTGAGATTCGAAGTTTCTTGGGACTTGCTGGTTACTATAGGCGGTTTATAGAAGGGTTCTCTAAGATTGCCCTACCTTTAACTAAGTTGACACAGAAGGGAGTTAAGTTTGAGTGGTCTGATGATTGTGAATGTAGCTTCCAAGAGTTGAAGAATAGATTAGTGTCAGCTCCTATTTTGACTATCCCTTCAGGTTCAGGAGGATTTGTGGTGTATAGTGATGCCTCTCATCAGGGTTTGGGTTGTGTTCTTATGCAACATGGGAGAGTTGTAGCTTATGCTTCTAGACAGTTAAAGCCTTATGAAAGGAATTACCCTACTCATGATTTGGAGTTAGCTGCTGTGGTTTTTGCACTTAAGATATGGAGACATTTTCTTTTTGGTGAAACTTGTGAAATATTCATAGATCATAAGAGTTTGAAGTATCTATTTTCCCAAAAGGAGTTGAACATGAGACAGAGAAGATGGATAGAACTACTTAAGGACTATGATTGTATTATTCAGTATCATCCTGGGAAGGCGAATGTTGTAGCTGATGCCTTGAGTAGGAAGTCAGTTGGTTCTCTAGCAGCTATTAGAGGCTGTCAAAGGCAGTTACTTGAAGAGTTGAGGAGTCTACAAGTCCACTTTCGAGTTATGGGCTTAGGAGCACTTGTAGCAAATTTCAGAGTACAACCAGACTTAGTTGGGAGAATTAAGACCCTACAAAAGAATGATTCCCGATTAGTACAAGTTATGGAGGAAGTTAAGAGGGGCAGTAAGCCTGATTTTGTTTTTTCAGATGATGAGGTCTTGAGATTTGGGACTAGACTTTGTGTCCCAAATGATGAAGACTTAAGGAGGGAGCTTTTAGAGGAAGCTCATTGTTCCAAGTTTGCAATCCACCCAGGAGGGACAAAGATGTACAAGGATTTGAGGCAAAACTATTGGTGGTCAGGTATGAAGCGTGATATTGCACAATTTGTGGCTCAGTGTTTAGTGTGTCAACAGGTGAAGGCTGAGCATCAGCGACCAGCAGGGTCTTTGCAGCCACTTGCTATTCCTGAGTGGAAGTGGGAGCATATTACCATGGATTTTGTGATAGGATTGCCAAGAACCTCAGGGGGTAATAATGCTATTTGGGTGATTGTTGATCGGTTGACAAAGTCTGCTCACTTTTTGCCTATGAAAGTCAACTTTTCTTTAGATCGTTTAGCTTCTCTTTATGTGAAGGAGATTGTGAGAATGCATGGAGTACCAGTTTCTATAGTGTCTGACAGAGATCCTCGTTTCACTTCTAGATTCTGGCATAGTCTACAAAAAGCTTTGGGCACTAAGTTGAGTTTTAGTACTGCTTTCCATCCTCAAACTGATGGCCAATCAGAAAGGGTAATTCAGGTTTTGGAAGACTTGTTGAGAGCTTGTATTTTGGACCTGCAAGGTAATTGGGATGATCATTTACCTTTAGTAGATTTTGCCTATAACAATAGTTTTCAAGCTAGCATTGGGATGGCACCTTTTGAAGCATTGTATGGTAGAAAATGTCGATCTCCTATTTGTTGGAATGATGTTGGAGAAAGGAAACTTTTGGGGCCTGAACTTGTGCAGTTGACTGTTGAAAAAGTTGCTTTGATTAAAGAAATATTAAAAGCAGCTCAAAGTAGACATAAGAGTTATGCTGATAATCGTAGGCGAGATTTGGAGTTTGAGGTGGGTGATCATGTGTTCTTGAAAGTTTCACCTATGAAGTCTGTGATGAGATTTGGGAGAAAAGGAAAACTTAGTCCTCGTTTTGTGGGTCCGTTTGAAATATTGGAAAGAGTAGGCACTTTGGCATATAAAGTAGCCTTGCCCCCAAGTCTATCTAAGATTCATAATGTTTTCCATGTTTCAACCTTGAGGAAGTATAATTATGATCCCTCTCATGTTGTGGAGTTGAAGCCTATTCAAATTTTTGAGGACTTGACCTATGAAGAGGTACCCGTTCAGATTGTAGATGTAATGGATAAAGTACTACGTCATGCCGTTGTCAAATTGGTAAAGGTTCAATGGAGCAACCATAGTGTTCGTGAAGCTACTTGGGAGTTAGAAGAAGAGATGAGAGAAAAACATCCTCAATTATTTCAAGACTCAGGTATGTCAAGTTTAGAGGACTAAACTTTTATTAAGGAGGGGAGAATGTAACGCCCAAGCATTTTCTTTTAAGGGTAATTTAGGAAATTACTAATAATAATTAATTTAGTTAATTAATTAATTTAATAAAAAGGAAGAGGGGTAAAAGGGTAATTTTACGAATAAATACCCTAGGTATAAATTAGAAATTTTATTCTTTCCGTTCTTTTCTGAATAGAGTTCCTGTTCGCAGAATTCCAGAGAACGTAGGTTGGAGTCAGATTTCAGGGTTGAAGAACAGATCTCTATAGGTAAGAATCTAACCCCTAGTTTAATATTTTAGATTCATTGATTAATTTCAAACACATTAGATATATTTTTTTTGGAAAACCCCAAATCTAGATTAGGGTTAGATTATTTTATTTTTAATTCGTTTTAATATCAAAATAATAAAAATTTAAGATTTTGATTTTATTGTTGGAATTTAGGAGATCTTAAATTTTATTAGATGAAAAAAAAAAAAATCCTTGGAAAGTTTCGATTTTAGGTTAGGGTTAATTTAAAAAAAAAAAAAAAAAAAAAAAAAAAAACAAAAACAAAAGGGGCGTACGCGTGCTGTGCTGGAAGCAAGCAAAAAAAAAAAAAAAAAAACTTACTTTTTGGTTTGGTGTACCCGAGAGTCATGAATGGCTTTTGAATTGTTTAATTAAATAATAATAATAATATTTAGTTTTAGATTAATAAATAAGATAATAGTAATAATGATCTTTTTTTTGTAATAAATAGAATGAGAGATTTAGCAATATATATATATATATATATATATATATATATATATATATATATATATATATATTATATATAGAATTTTATAATGAAATAAAATTGTAATTTAATTAAATTAGTAATGTGTTATTAGAAACAAATTAAGAATTTATTAATTTTAATTAAATAAGGAATAGAGTAATTAAATTATTACTTTGTTAATCAGAAATATTAATCTTAACATTTAGAAATTTTTAGGATTATCAGATTTATATTTTGAGGTAAATAGTAATAGTGGTCTTTTTATTGTGTTAGGTGAGGAGTAGACTTTTCAGGGTTATTTTTCCTTCAAGGTCTTTGCACATTTTGAGGTAAGGGAAGTTAATGTAATATTTATAAAATTAAATTATTTTATATGTTATTTTGAATTGTGGAAAAGAAAATGATATTTTGTTACCATGCATGGATCAAACTGTTTTGCACTAAATATCATGTTGGAATATTTTGTTTGATTTATGACACAAAATACGGAGATATTATGTTGTGTAAATTAGAATACTTGAACAAAAACATCACTCTGGTTTATTTAGCCCTTGTCAACGGGATATAATAGTTGACTATTCGGCCCTGTCAACGGGATATAATAGTTGACCTTTACATTTCATGGTGGGAATGTAATTGATTTGGACCCCAGCCTCTAGGGGTTTGGTTAGAGGTTACTAGTACTAGTAGTGTTTGGTTCCGTCCACCAGGAACAATTTGAGGCTAGCCACCCATTTGAAAAGTCCCACCTAACTGGGCATTTGATATTTGATAACCAGAGTAATGAAAATTAAATGGATTTGATTGAGTCTTATGTGAAAATGTTTGAATTTGATATGAAAATGGTTGGTTGAATTTTGAATATATTAGTATTGTTGAAACTCTGATATTTGATGAGAAAAAAAAAATGATATCTCCTATTTGAAATGAAAATATTTGATCCATGAATTGCATTAATATTCCTTATTGGGTTGTGAGCTCATTCCCAATTGTTGAAAATTTTTCAGGTACTCTTAGTTCGGGTGAGGAGTGATGGCTAGGCTGAGGAATAGTCATCATTAGAATTTGACTTAGGATTTTATGTTGGATTTTGTTTTAACTGTTAGTTATGTTCATTTGGATCATTTGATATTTGGAAGTTATTTGGAAATTGAATTTGAGGATTTTAGATTTTGTTCTGCTACTCTGAACAGGTATTTGGTAATTGGTAACATCCAGTTACAATATGATTGTTTGGGTCAGATTATACTTTAAGCTTTCGGGTTTGAGGTGTGAACTGACCGTCACGCCCTTGGAGTGGGTCTTGGGGCGTGACAGAGTGGTATCAGAGCCGATCCCCGACCCTGGTGTGGGGATTTGTTTGGCTTTGTCTGTTTGGCCCCGCAATCCCATGGGACACAACGAGGACGTTGTGTCTGCATGGGGGGGTGTTTGTGATGTCCCACATCGGATAGGGGAGAATGTTCCTGGCGCTATATATGTAGAGACTCCTCTTAATCAAGTAGACGCGTTTTAAAGCCGTGAGGGCCCCATTGGGCCCAAAGCGGACAATATCTACATGGTTGGGTGCGGGTCGTTACAAAAAAACCCATTGCTCAAGTTCATAGGACCCTATAAATAATTGCATTTGTAAGAAATTTGCTTTTAGAGTAAAAAAAAAAAAAAAATGTGTCGTTATAGTTGTCAAAGTCATGAAAAAAAAGGTGAAAAGAGATAGTAAAAGTGTGTATTGTGGTTTGGATGTTGAATTTTTTTTCAATATTTTCTAACTTAAATGGATAGATTTACTTGGTCAAAGCATCATGTAACCTATCTCAAGATGCAACTTCTTCTAAGTGGTGGCAGTGATGATGGTTTCACATGTTGCCAATTAGTAGGTAGAAAATGTTCCCCCACTCGTACAAACTCTCCACTATTTCAATTAATTAAATTCACATTTTAAACTTTAATTTCTTTCTTTGCTTGACATATATGTGCGCATTCGATATGTTGAATTAGAGGATTCGAAGATTCTTTATGCACTCAAGCCAAAATTTACATTTCACAAATTTAAGGATTTCGTGTTCAAAGCAAAGACGGTTCGTGTATATATATAAATAAATACTTAAATGGATAATAAATATATTTATTATTTTCTATTTTTAAAAATAAAAAATAATAATAAAATTCAACACGAAATGCAAGAAGTGTTAGACATTATTTTAAAAGGAGGATGATTTTTAGAAATTATTTAAATTTTTTTTTAAATTACTTCCTCAAATTTTAAAATTTTAAAATATGATTTTTAAGAATATAAGTCAAATTCATACTTTGGGTAAGGATTTCTATATTTTATATAGAAGGTATTGCAATTTTTTGTTTTTAAATATATAAAGTAAGAAGTATATCCAAAAGTGCTAAGTAATTTAATTCTTTGAAAAAGAAATGAGAAAGTTAATTAAAAGAAGATTAAAAGAGGGACAAGTGTGGTTGGGGGCACCAAAAAAGGTTTTGTAAATTGATGAAATTAAAAGGGTATATTAAAATAAACGGTATAAATATGTGCACGATGGTATACTCCCGCCTTCACTTTCAAGTAATTTTAGTTTAAAAAATATTTTGGAAAAAAAATTAAGTATTTGACAAAAATTAGTAAACACTTTTTAAAATATGAAAAAATCACATGTAATATCGAACAATCAATTCAAATATTTTTTAGAGAAACATTTGATAGATGATTTTTTTTAAAATATTAAAAAAAATATTTTTATTAAAAGCACTTTATGCAAAAATATTATTATGACAGTGTTTCTATTTAAATTTTTTTTTTAATGGAAGTGTTTTCTCTTAAAGAGTTTTTAATAAAATTACCTATCAAATATTTATTTAGAAAATATTACAGGTGATTTTTGAATATTACAAGTGATTTTTTAGACTTTTAAAAATATTTTCTAAAATTTTTCAAACATCTAAGTTTTTCTCAAAATATTTTTTAGATTAAAAATGTTTTCTAAAATCATTATCAAATATGTTTTTATATATCGATTGAATTGATAGCGATTTTAGTAAACACTTTTAATTTTTTTAATATTAAAAATTTTTATTATTCAAAGTGTTATCAAGATTAAAAACGGTTTTTAACATGTGTTTTTTAAAGCCTGTTTGATAATAATTTTATAAAGTGTTTATAAATTTTTTAAAACTTTAAAAATTATATCATTTAAATATTAAAAATATTAAAAAAAATTTTAAATCATTACCGAATGTATTCTTAATCTCTTTATTAGTAATTAATAATTATGCTACTCTAATTTAAAATTAAATTCATAAAAGAACCTAAAAGTAATTTCAACAACCATCACATAAAGCTAACCAATACCAGGGAGCCAATTTTAAACCCAATTCACCGAAAGTACTTAAATAAAAAACGGTGAAACTTAAGCTAATAAAGAAAAGCCAGTTTTCGAGGAGTTGCAGCCTAGCAGGTAGGTGTCATTTCCATGGAGTGGTAAATATACACGACAATGGCCCATCAATCATCCCGTCAAATTTAAAGTCCCAATGAATTGTTGCTTTTTGGGAGGACAGAACCGATTTCTTGGGTTTCCAGGACAGCTCTTCCAATCCATTCAAGTTTAAAGTAATATTATTTATTTATATTTACCGGAAGTTAATGCCCATTTTGACACTTGTTTAACAACCGATTTTATTTTATTTTTAAATTTTTTTTCATAAAAATAAAAAAAATACATATTTATTTATTTTTTAAAACTTAATTTTAAAAAATAATTATATAAAAAATAAAAAATATTAAATAAAAAATTATTTTAAAAATATTAAAAATATTTTAAGTTTTCTAACAAATTTTTATTTTATAAAATATTAAAAAATAATTTTTAATTTTTTTTTCAAAATTATTATTTTTTTCTTGTTAAAATAGATCGATGTATACACATAATTTTAAAGAAAAAAAAACTCAAATTTAATTAAATAATTATACATTTATTTCCTTGTATTTATCCAATGACAAAAAAAAGTATGTAAAAAAGAGATTGCGAAGAATACTTACAAAATGAAAATAAAAAAAGAAAAAAATTATTTAAATAATAATAAATAGTATCAAATATTGGTTTTTATCTACCAATTTGACTTTCAAAAGTTACACGAAGAAAATGAAGAGAAAGAAAATTTATTATTTTCAGATAATAAAAAAGAATCTTACCCTTTTTATGCAACTTAAAAAACCAAAGCTCTAGTTTTCTCAATACGTGATAATTTCAAAATTTTTTGAAGCATATTCATGTAATTATATAGATAAATAAAAAGGTTTATTAAGTTCTCATTTAAATATATTTATTGTTTTTTATTTTTAAAAATTAATAATAATAATAAAATTTAACATAACATGCAAGAACTTTAGACATTACCTTGAAAGGGTAATGATTCTTTAAAATTTTAAAAATTGATTTTAACAACATAAGTTAAATCCATATTTGTGGTAAAAAAAAATTTATGTTTGAAATGTATTTATTTTCATTGATTTGAAATATTCTTAAATTTTTTTTATTGAAATTAACAAATAAAATAAAATATAATAAATATAAATATTAAAAAAATTTATATATATTATTATTTATTTGATATTATTGAATATATTTAAATTAAAAATGGATATTTATTATCTGATAAATTTTATATATATATTTAAAAAAATAATTTTAAAATATTTATTTTTACTTTTTATATAATTTTTAATTTATTTTTAATATTTTTAAAATTTTTATTAATTTTTATATTATCAATATTTTATGTTAAAATATTTATATATTATATATAAAATTGAAGTATGAATATACCAATTAATTTATAGTCATTCGTCCCATCCACTTTAAAGGTCCAATAAATTTTTGTTTGTTGGGAATGACAAAATCCATATCTCGGATCTCTGATAAAGCTCTTCAAATCCAGTCAAGTCAACTTAAAACAGCTCATATGTCCTTTACTCTTCCGTGAACGATCATTTAAAGAGCAATATAGGTGTTATATAGCAAAGAAACCCTTTCATCTCTTTTTTGGTCAGAAGTTGCAACGTCGTGGTTTGTGAGGTAACCTTCGGATAATGCTTCTTCTTCTTCTCCTTCTTCTTTCATGTGTTTCCTCCATTTCTAGTAAACCCAGATAAGTGGTTTCTCAAAGGAAAAAGAAATTGGCCCTATCTTCTTCCAGGCAGCCATGATGTCGTGAGCCCAAAAAGAATCACTATTTGTGGAGCCATTCTATTTTCTCCCGGATTCCTTTATTTCTGATTTTCTTGTTGCCATCTTTTAATCCCTAAACAATGGTGTGGTAAATGGGACGGTGTGATGTGCGAAAATGGACTTACCACCATCTAAACGAATTGTGGAGGAAGTGATGATTTCGAGGAATAGTTCACTTCATCTCTACTATTAACCTCCTGGTTTACTTGTTTGTTTATCATAGAGAAATAGGTGATTTATTTATCGTATGTAATATTATATTTTGTTTCCATTGGATGAATGCCCTATAAGTTGAGTTGGGCTCTTTTATGATTAGCTTTAATGCTTCATGGTTAGATTTGTTCTTCAACTGTTGGCTAAGAGTGCGATCAAAACATTCTTCAACCACTTTGGAAGCTCTCGAGGACCAAACACACCTAAAAGCTCTTTTGAACACAAACTTCAGTAATGTCGATCAATGGCTCCCTCGTCTGGAGGTATGCTCTTAGCTTTAACATCTTTTGATGCTGTGATTTTATTTTTATGAATGATATACCTTCCTTTGGAGAATATCTTTGGATTATATATGTCAGGAAATCAATAGTTTGATTTCTCATTGCAGTGAGTTAGTTTTGATTATTGGACTTTTTAACTATTTTGTCAGGTGGGGCTCTCAGTATTTTGAAGAGTTTGAAACAAATATACCTTATAGGTTATATGAATCTTTTAGAGAATAAAAGAAAATTTTTCCTATATGCTAAGATAGGTAGTGGTGTCTAAATTTCAAATTTAGAGCATTGAACGTGTATGATGAGATTGAGGCTATTGAATAAGCATATAAAATAAATGCAGCAAGGTATTAGGTACAAACAAATGAGATTGAGTGCAAACAAAGAGGTGCAAATAATGAGATTTAAAGATGTATATATAGCTCTATCTGATTAGAGGTGATTAGAGGTGCAAAACTACCATTTGGTCTTGTAGGTGGATCTAATCTTTTTTTAATATATAGTCATAATAATTGACTTCTTCCAAGTTAATGTTAATTTTCAACTCCTTGTGAATTCTTCAAGTTCATTGTGGATTCCTTTGAGCCCCGATAAAATGTGAGTGTTGTTTTATTATTATTTTTTTCTATTAACTTGCTCTTATGTTTAAAGAGTATTAGACCAAGTGACAATAGTTATTGTGAAAATAGAAATTATCCAAGTTGCTTATACTTTAAAAATTTAGTTATTGACTCCAAGTAAGTACTTTTATGATTTTACATTCACTTTAATATGAATAATATTGTAGTGCTAAAGAAGATGCAACCACTGTAGGATGTTAATGAGGACATATTAGGGGTTGATTTGTCATGAGATGGAAATATAATTTTGTTATAAATATTTACATTTTGGACTTAAATTATTTTATTTTATTTTATTTGAATTTTAAACAACTACATTTGTTTATATTTGAAAATGATAAGTAATAACATTTTTCTCTGTTTTTTTTGTAATATAGGTAATTTCTTGTGGATGAAAATTATTAATGGCATGAGCAAAGTTGGAAAGATGGGGGTATTGAAAAGAGAGGTATGCAATTGACTATATTTTTATACATTCAATTATAATTTCATTATGTTATAATTGTTTTAAAATGTAAAGTATAAAAATTCAACAATCCTTAAGACTTAGAATTGATGTTGAGCTTCAATAATGAATATTAACTCACACATGTATCATTTATTTTGAGACCAATGAAAATGTATCAAATCATTACCTTTTGAGATCTTATTTTGATATTAAAATTCCTTGTGTTGATGATTTATGAGGTGGATTTATTATGTAAGAGGCATGGTCTAGTTTGGAGACAACGCGTTTACCTGTGGGAACATTTCACTTTGTCTAGAGGTGAGAGTGTCAAGGTCTAGATTTGTTAGAAGGATTAATATTAAGATAGCGTGCGATAGGCCCCTATTCTAGATATTGAGGTAATAGAGTTAAAAAATGATGATGTTCAAATTTTTGAGGAGTTGCATAATGATTTAAGAGGGTAGGAGTATGACCTTAGCATTATAGAGATAAGGTTGTATGGTTTTAGTCTTAACATCAATGAGAGCTTTGCTTAGATGATAAGAATGTCCAAGATTAGGTTTGACAATTGAAGGAGATTCATACAAAGCATCAAATGGGGTATGATAAGTAGTACTTACTACCTTTGACCCTATCACTCCTTTAGGTGGTTCCCCTTTTTTGTCGTATTACTCTATATTTTTAAAGGCGAACACGTAAGGTGAGACATTTTTGTGTTCTTGAGGCGAGGCGTAAGCCTCAAGGTGTTGAGGCGTAAGTTTTTTGAGCTTCACATTATATAATTAATTAATATTTTAAAATAAATAAAATAAAATAGCATAAATAAAAACGTGAAAACAACTCATTAGAATCATTAAAAAAAAAGCATATTAGTTCCCTATTTTCACAAAAAACCATAACAAAGTCATAAAATAGAAAATAGATTTAACTATACCAATAGTTTCAAACTTTAACAAAAAGTCATAACTAAGTCATGAAATAGAAAATAGAGTCAACCATAATAATAGTTCTAAACTTTTACAAAAAATTCATAACTAAGTCATGAAATAACAACTAGAGTAAATTGTTTCAACTTAAATCCTCATCCTCAAGGTCATCCTCATCCTCATCCAATATATCAATAGTAGGAAAATGTCCACTATCATGCATCCCCATTTCATGTAAATCTTCATCTTCATCAATTGGTGTCAAATTCAACTTTTTTTTTTTTGCCTTTGCCTCCACTTGTACCTAGCATAAAGTATTAATTAGGTGTAAATATTATAAGTTTTTTATATTAAATTTAATCAAATTTATGACTTCAATGTTTGAGTACTTGGTACTTCAATATGTTTCCTTTTGTAGGAATGTGAAGAAACCATGTGATTTGATGCATGAGTCTCTTGGGATTTGGATGACACAAATCTAATAGCATCAACATTGAATAACTCATTATCTTGAAGCCAACAAAGATCAAGGGGGAGGAGGGGATCTTCTTTTTCCGTAATCCATTCATCATCCTAATCAATCTCCTCTACCAAAATCAGATCAACATTTTGTTTTCTTTGTAGACTTCGCTCTCTCAATCTAGTGTTGTATCTTACATACATTAGAGAATTCAACCTTTGATGTTCAAGTCATTTTTTTTTTGTATGGATCTACAAATAATAAAAGAAACAAATTTATGTGTTAAAATGAAATAAAGTCCTCTATCATTAAAATAGAAATATATGTATAAAAATTTATAAAAATAAAAGTATTACCGATTCAAATGTGTTCCGATTTCTTTCACATCTCGAAAGCACTACAAGTAAGGCTAAAGACTCGAATAGCAAACTTTTGCAACTATGGTGTTGAACCCTCAAAACGCATCCACCAACTTGTAGGACTTCTTAATGTTTGAGAATCAATTGTAATACGACTCCCAAATTCACTCATTGCTTGGTCATATGAGTCTAACTGAAAGTCAGTTTTTAAACGTTCTTAATAATTCAACATCCTAGCCATGCATTCAAATAATCCCTACCTCACCTCATCAACATTAGAGAACTTATCTCCATATCACAATTGAGGATTAAGATAATAACCTGTTGCATGTAAAGGTCAATGAAGTTGTGGAGTCCATCTTGCATCAATTTTTCTCTAAATTGGGCCATATTTTCTCTCCACACCTTCACAATTAAATGCATCTTCTCCTTAGCTGAATCCATCAACTCATAAATATAACCCATGACTGGTCTTTCCTTTGAATCAACCTCTCTCAAGACACTAACTAAAGGAACAGTGGTCTTTATGCAAAAATTAACATGAGGCCAAAAATTTGAATCAAACAACACTATACTTCAAGTTTTCACACCTTCTACCTTTTTAGCCCATGTACTTGAACACCATTTTTCTGAGGAGAATATTACTATAAGAGCTTGCTTTTGCTTATAAAGACTTTAAAGAGTAAGAAATGCAGTAGCAAACTGTGTAATTGCTAGATGAAGAAGTTCATGATTTTTTGTAAATGTTCTCATCAAGCTAAGAACCCAAGTATGCCCATATATAAATTTCACTACTTGTCTAGCTCGAGAAAGTGTAGTAGCATAAACATTTAGCTTTCCAATATTCTCCAACATCAAATCAATACAATGAGCAGCACAAGGAGTCCACCACAATCTTCTCATTTTTTTCCATAAGCCTCATTCCATCATTCACATAATTAGAGACATTATTAGTGATGAATTGCACAACATTCTCCTCTCCAATTTCTTCAACCATTACATCAAGATATTTGAGCATTAATTCCCCATTTTTTTATTGTATTAGAAGCATAAATTGATTTCATAGACCAAGTGCCAGTAGGACTATTCACCAAAAAAATGATAAGACATCTACTCTTTCCATTTGTTTAACCATCTGACATAATTGAACATCCATATTGTTTTCAAGTTGTAATATTCTATAATGATACTTAAGTCATTCACCTCTTCTTTAAGAATCCATGTCCTTAATTCGTGCATAGATTGAGCCTTAAACTCGGACCCAAAATTTGCAACAACATCCATCATAGGAAACTAATAAGGATCACTCACAGTGGTTAATAGAAGACCTTTTGAATACATAAACCTACCAATTTTTCTACACACTTCCTTCCTTTCTTCTTGCTTTCACTTTGAATTCAAAGTACTTTGTATAGGTTGTGAAGTGGTAAATTTATCCATGGGTCCCCAAGGAATAGGTTCCCTATTCCCACTCCCACTCCTACTCCCACTCCCTAATGTCTCTATTGTTTTGGACAAGACACTCTCATGCATTGAAGTGGGACCCATACTAATTTATTGGAGCAATTCATTTCTTTTCGTTTTTTGATCCTTAAAATTGGCTAATGCCTCTTTGCATTTCAATCTAGCATCTTCACTTCACTAACTTTGTTGCATGGTTTCATACAATGATGAGTTCTGGCTAAGTGATGCTTGAGTCTATTCTTCCCTCCCGCACATATTTGATTGCAAAATTTATATCTTGTTCCTCGAAAACTTCAATAACATACTTCAACACAAAATCTTTTCTTGAATTTTTCAAATCGAAGGAACTCATTCTAAAAAAAAAACACCAATAATAATATTCAAATTTTTATATAGCATATAATTGACTAAAAAATAATAACAAGACATAATTGAAAGGAATTTAAAAATGAAATACAAAATTTAATTGGTTTAAATTTAAAAAAACCAATATTTTTTGAGAGGAATTTAAAAATTATACACAAATTTTAATTGGAATTTAATAATGAAATAAAGAAAATTTGGATGAAAATTAAAATTAAACCAAAAATAAAAAATAATTTTAAGTAGAATATTTAAACCAATTTACCAGAATATTTAAAAATAAATGAATGAAGGGAGAAATAGATAACGACTTACTGAGAGCTCCAATTAGTCAAAATGATTTAAATATATGTATATTGGATGAAGAGGTCGTTTGAGAGTTAATTTGATAAAAAAAAAAATTGATGAATAACCGATTGCCGAGAGAGATGAAGAGGGAAAAAACCATGGAGGAGGGAGAAAACCATGGGAGATGAAGTTTAGAGGGGGAAAGAGATGAAGAGAGGGAAAAACATGGGAGACGAAGAAAGGGAGATCGTGAGTTTGCGATATACTTGGAGATGAACTAGAGGGATCGTTGTCGGAGAAGATGTACCGCAGTTGGTCATCGCCTAAGGTTGAGCACTCCATCGCCGCTTGAGGTAGGATTTTGTTTTGAGTTTTTCTCTTAATTTGTGTTTGCCAAAGTTTTCAATCGGGACTCGGGTTGTTGTTTTAGGGATTACTTAGGGTTTTTTTTTTTTTTTTTAAATTTCTATTCATGGCCACATCAGCTCCCACAAAGCGTACATCTTTTTTTTAAAGCGTAAAAGGCGCGATCAAAGTGTCTCAATCACGCCTCATTGGAAAAAGCGTACGCTTTTCAGGAGTCGCGTTTTATTTCTTACGCCTCAAGGTGTTTTAGCCCCATCTCACCCTGAGGCGCGCCCGAGAAACGCCTTTAAAAGCTTTGGTATTGCTATTAGACAAGAGTTTGAGGTTAGAGACTTGAGATTTTTCTTTTGATCTCTAAAATCTATGTAGACATCAATATGCACGTGCAACTCTTATGAAGCTTATTTAGTATTGTAGCACCTTGGCACTACAACCTTCAAAGTTTGTCTTTTTGAGGTTGGTTTGAATTTTTTATTAACAAATGGTCATATTACCAATTGAGAGGGGCGAGAGGTAGGTCCACTTCATGATTGATGGTTTTCACTATGTTCTTACCACTAAGCAAAGTTTTTAAAGGCGTTTCTTGAGCGCACCTTGAAGCGTGCCTCAGGCAGCGCAAGGCTAAAACGCCTTGAGGTGTAAGAAATAAAACGCAACTCTTGAAAGACGTACGCCTTTTCCAAGGAGGCGTGACTAAGGTGCGCTTTGATCGCGCCTTTTACACTCCAAGAAGGCGTAGCTTTGTGGGAGTTGATGTGGCCATGAATATAAATTAAAAAAAAAAAAACCCTAAGTAATCCCTGAAATAGAAACCTGAGTCCTGATTGAAAACTTTGACAAACACAAATTAGGATAAAATCTCAAAACAAAACCCTACCTCAAGTGGCAATGGAGTGCTCAACCTCAGGCGGCGACCAACCGCAGTGCATCTTCTTCGGCGACAATCCCTCTCATTCATCTTCAGGTATGTCGCAAACTCGCGATCTCCTTTTCTTCGTCTCCCATGTTTTCCTCTCTCTTCATCTCTTAATCTCTTTCCCCATATCAGCTTCATCTCCCATGGTTTTCTCCATCGTCGTCTCTCTCGGCAGTCGACATATAGGCTCGTCTCTCTCTCTCGATAGTTGGCTCTTCATCAATTTTTTTTTTTGTTTGTCAAATTAACTCTCAAACAACCTCTTCATCCAATATATATATATATATATAAATCATTTTGACCAATTGGAGCTCTCAACCAGTAAGCCATTATTTGTTTCTCTCTTCATTCATTTTTTAAAAAAATATTCTGGTAAATTGGTTTAAATATTCTACTAATTTTTTTTTTATTTATTTTTGGTTTAATTTTAATTTCCACCCAAATTTTCTTTATTTCATTATTAAATTCCAATCAAAGATGCGCAAGAGGGGTGAATAGACTCAAGCATCACTTAGCTGGAACTCATCATGGTATGAAACCATGAAACAAAGTTAGTGAAGATGCTAGATTGGAATGCAAAGAGACATTAACCAATTTTAAGGATAAAAAAACGAAAATAAATAAATTGCTCCAAGAAATTGGTATGAGTCCAACTTCAATGCATGAGAGTGCCTTGTCTAAAACAATAGGGACATTAGGGAGTAGGAGTCGAGAACCTATTCCTAGGGGACCCATGGATAAATTTGCCACTTCACAACCTAGACAAAGTACTTTGAATTCAAAGTGGAAGCAAGAAAAAAATGAAGGAAGTGTGTAGAAAAATTGGTAGGTTTATGTATTCAAAAGGTCTCCCATTCAACACTGTGAATGATCATTATTGGTTTGCTATGATGGATGCTATTGCAAATTTTGGGCCCGAGTATAAGCCTCCATCTATGTATGAATTGAGGACATAGATTCTTAAAGAATAGGTGAATGACCTAAGTATCATTATGGAAGATCACAAAAAAGCTTGAAAACAATATGGATGTTCGATTATGTCAGATGGTTGGATAGGTGGAAAGAGTAGGCGTCTTATCAATTTTTTGGTGAATAGTCCTACTGGCACTTGGTTTATGAAAACAATTGATGTTTCTAATCCAATAAAAATGAGGAATTGATGTTCAAATATCTTGATGAGGTGGTTGAAGAAATTGGAGAGGAGAATGTTGTGCAAGTCATCACTGATAATGCCTCTAATTATGTGAATGCTGGAATGAGGCTTATGGAAAAAAATGAGAAGATTGTGGTGGACTCCTTGTGCTGCTCATTGTATTGATTTGATGTTGGAGGATATTGGAAAGCTAAATGTTCATGTTACTACACTTTCTCGAGCTAGGCAAGTAGTGAAGTTTATATATAGGCATACTTGGGTTCTTAGCTTGATGAGAACATTTACAAAAAATAATGAACTTCTTCATCCAACAATTACATGGTTTGCTATTGCATTTCTTACTCTTCAAAGTCTTTATAAGCAAAAGCAAGCTCTTATAGCAATGTTTTCCTTAGAAAAATGGTGTTTAAACACATGAGCTAAAAAGGTAGAAGGTGTGAAAACTCGAAGTACAGTGTTGTTTGATCCAAAATTTTGGCCTCATGTTACTTTTTGCATAAAGACCATTGTTCCATTAGTTAGTGTCTTGAGAGAGGTTGATTTAGAGGAAAGACCAATCATGGGTTATATTTATGAGTTGATGGATTTAGCTAAGGAGAAGATTGCATTTAATTGTGGGGGCGTGGAGAGAAAATATGGCCCAATTTGGAGAAAAATTGATGCAAGATGATGGACTCCGCAACTTCATCGACCTTTACATGTAGCAGGTTATTATCTTAATTCTCAATTGCCGTATGGATATAAGTTCTCTAATGTTGATAAGGTGAGGAAGGGATTATTTGAATGCATGGATAGGATGTTGAATTATCAAGAACGTTTAAAAGCTGACATTTAGTTGGACTCATATGACTAAGCAATGGGTGAATTTGGGAGTCGTATTGATTCTCGAACATTAAGAAGTCCTACAAGTTGGTGGATGTGTTTTGGGGGTTCAACACCGTAGTTGCAAAAGTTTGTTATTCGAGTCCTTAACCTTACTTGTAGTGCTTCGGGATGTGGAAGAAATTGGAGCACATTTGAATCGGTAATACTTCTATTTTTGTAAATTTTTATACATATATTTCTATTTTAATGTTAGAGAACTTTATTTCGTTTTAACACATAAATCTGTTTCTTTTATTATTTGTAGATCCATACAAAAAAAAAAAAAAAAAAAAAGACTTGAACATCAAAGGATGAATTCTCTAGTGTATGTAAGGTACAACACTAGATTGAGAGAGCGAAGTCTACAAATGAAACAAAATGTTAATCCGATTTTGGTAGAGGAGATTGATTCGGATGATGAATGGATTGTGGAGAAAGAAGATCCCCTTCTCCCCCTTGATCTTTGTTGGCTTCAAGATAATGAGTTATTTAA
This sequence comes from Vitis riparia, assembly GCF_004353265.1. Classification (NCBI taxonomy): domain Eukaryota; kingdom Viridiplantae; phylum Streptophyta; class Magnoliopsida; order Vitales; family Vitaceae; genus Vitis; species Vitis riparia. The sequence goes on along the minus strand of NC_048433.1, from coordinate 9,613,690 downwards.
TGTTGATGCTATTAGAGTTGTGTCATCCAACTCCCAAGAGACTCAAGCATCATCAGATCACATGGTTTCTTCACATTCCTACAAAAGGAAACATAATGAAGTACCAAGTACTCAAAAATTGAAGTTATAAATTTGATTAAATTTAACAAAAAAAACTTATAATATTTACACCTAATCAATACTTTATGCTAGGTACAAGTCGAGGCAAAGACAAAAAGGAGTTGAATTTGGCAGCAATTGATGAAGATGAAGATTTACATGAAATGGGGATACATGATAGTGGACATTTTCCTACTATTGATACATTGGATGAGGATGATGATGACCTTGGAGATGAGGATTTAAGTTGAAATAATTTACTCTAGTTGTTATTTCATGACTTAGTTATGGATTTTTTTAATAAAAGTTTCAAATTATTATTATAATTGACTCTATTTTCTATCTCATGACTTAGTTATGACTTTTTGTTAAAGTTTGAAATTATTAGTATAGTTGAATCTATTTTATGTAAAACAAAAACATGGACTTTGGTTAGTCTTCAAAAAGACCAAGTCCATCTAACCCCTCTTTGGTCAGGATTTCTGTGGCTCAAGGAGGTTGACTTCCTCCTTATCTTAATTGAATGGCTCCATGAATGGTTTGAGATGGTGGCCATTGACTTTAAAAGTGTCTATGCTGTCGGAATTTAGTAATTCCACCACTCCATTGAGATGCACTTGGTGAATAATGAAAGGGCCTATACACCTTGACTTTAGCTTTCCAGGAAAGATATGAAACCTAGAGTTATAGAGTAAAACTCTTTGTCCATTCTGAAATTCTTTGTTGGAAATTAACTGATCATGCCACCTCTTCATCCTCTGTTTTGCAACTTTGGTATTGATGTAGACATCATTTCTTAATTCCCCCATCTCATTAAGGTCTAAGCACCTCTTTACTCCGGCTCTAGTCAAGTCCATGTTTACCTTTTTAATTGCCCACCAAGCCTTATATTCAACTTCCACAGGGAGATGACATGCTTTATCATAGACTAAGCGATAAGGAGACATGCCAAGAATAATCTTGTAAGCTGTTCTATATGCCCATAGTGAATCATGGAGCTTAACAGACTAATCTCTTCTGCTCGTGTTTACTACCTTCATCAATATATTCTTGATTTCCCTGTTTGCTAACTCAACTTGCTCGGAAGTCTGAGGGTGATAAAGTGTAGCTACCTTATGCTTCATCCCATACTTGGCTAAAAGAGTTTCAAAAGGCTTGTTGCAAAAATGAGTACCCCCATCACTGATTATGACCTTGGGCATCCTAAATCTTGAGAAGATGTTCTATTTGAAAAACTTGAGAACAACTCTTTGATCATTGTGTTTACATGAGATTGCCTCAACCCATTTAGAAACATAGTCTACCCCCACCAAAATGTAAGAGTGACCAAAAGACATTGGGAAAGGTCTCATGAAGTCAATGCCCCAAACATTAAAGAGATCAACTATTAGAATGGGGTTCATAGACATTTGATTTCTTCGTGTCAACTTCCCAAGCCTTTGGCATCTATCACAACTCCTACACATGGTGTGGGCATCTTTGAAGAGTGATGACCAACTAAAACTTGATTGCAATACTTTCATGGCTGTTTTTTGAGAAGCAAAATGGCCTTCACATGCACTCTCATGGCAATGACTGAGGGTTCCTTGTTGCTCTTCTTCAGGGACACACTTCTTTATTATTTGATTTGCACAATATTGGAAAAGAAAAGGTTCTTCCCAATAGTAGGCATGAATCTTTGCAAAGAAGTGCTTCCTATCTTGTGCTTTCCACTCACTTGGAACTTCACCAGTAACTAGATAGTTAGCAATATGAGCATACCAAAGAGTATTTTCTAGCAACATAAGTAATTCCTCTGGAAAGTCATCATTAATAGGTAAAATATGGGAATTATGTGATATACCCAACCTTGAAAGGTGGTCAGCTACCACATTCTCCACTTCTTTTTTATCTCTGATTTGGAGATTGAACTCTTGTAGTAAGAGGATCCATCTTGCTTTTGCATCTTGCTTTGTCAATAAATACTTTAAGGCTGAATGGTTAGTAATAAAAACCATGGTGAAAGACCCTACTAGATAAGCACGAAACTTGTCTAAGGCAAACACTACAACTAACAATTCTTTCTATGTGGTTGTGTAGTTTCTTTGCGTTTTGTTCAATGTCTTGCTTGCATAGTAGATCACATAGGGCTTTCCATCTTTTCTTTGGCCAAGAACAACTCCTGTAGCAAAGTCACTGACATTACACATCACTTCAAAAGGTAGTTGCTAGTTAGGAGCTCTCACTATTAGAGCGGTTGTCAAGAATTGCTTTAGTTGCTCAAAACTCCTTTGACATCTCTCATCCTATACAAATTTAGCATTCTTAGCCAATAGTTCACAAAGAGGCTTTGAAAGCTTAGAGAAATCTTTTATAAACCTCCTGTAGAACCCTGCATGGCCAAGGAATTGGCTTACTCCTTTTACAGTTGTTGGGGATGGCAATTTGACAATAAGTTTCACCTTTGCTTTATCAACTTTAATGCCTTTCTCGGAGATGATGTGACCAAAGACAATTCCTTATTGTACTAGAAAATGACATTTCTCCTAGTTAAGCACCAAGTCCTTTTCAATGCATCTGTTCAAAACCGCTTCCAAGTTAACTAAACATTCCTCAAATGTACTTCCATATATGGTGATGTCATCCATGAAAACCTCCATAAGTCGCTCCACCATTTCACTGAAGATACTTAACATACATCGTTGGAATGTTGCGGGTGCATTGCATAAACCAAAAGACATTATTCTATAGGCATATGTTCCAAATGGACATGTGAAAGTGGTCTTCTCCTGATCTTTAACATCGATTTCTATTTGAAAATACTCGGAGTAGCCATCCAAGAAACAATAGAAAGGATGGCTTGAGACTCTCTCAAACACTTGATCAATAAATGGCAATGAAAAATGATCATTCCTTGTCACAACATTCAATTTTCTATAATCAATACACACCCTCTAACTTGAAGTGAGACATGTAGCAACTTCTTCTCTCTTTTCATTTTGCACCACCATGATCCCTAACTTCTTTGGTACCACTTGAGTAGGACTCACCCATGGGTTATCTGATATGGGGTAGATAATACCTGCTTGAAGTAGCTTAAGAACCTCAGCTCGCACCACCTCTTGCATATGAGGATTCAATCTTCTTTGAGGTTGACGAATTGGTTTAGCTTCTTCTTCCATGTATATATGATGTGTACAGACCAAAGAACTGATGCCTTTCAAGTCAGATATTTGTCATCCTATTGCTTTCTTACAACTCTTGAGAACTTCAAGTATACACACCTCCTGAGGAGTAGTAAGAGATGAAGATATAACAACATGGCACTTTTTATTCTCTTCTAGGTATGTATATTTCAACTCCATGGGCAGGGGCTTCAGATTGAGCTTTGGGGTGTCCTCTTTAGCAGCTTCTTGTGCCTCATCTTTATTGAACAAAGATATAATTTCTTCTCTCCTCTGCCAACCTTGTAGAGCAGCAAGCAAATTTGAGGGTTTAGGCAACCCTGCTTCAAGATCCCCAAGACTTTCATTTAACTTCTCTTGCATTTTCTGATTACAATGCTCCTCCACTAGAGTGTCAATGATGCACACCTCTTTTGGACCTTCTTCTTTTTCTGGAGTGATTGGCTTTTTGGACATATAGAAGATATTAAGCTCCAATGTCATGTTGCCGAATGTGAGTTGCATGAGTCCATTCCTACAATTTATGATTTCATTTGATGTAGCTAGGAATGACCTTCCAAGGATGATAAGAACATAATTAGTTTCCTTGACAATTGGGTCCGTATCAAGAATAACAAAGTCTATTGGATAGTAGAAGTTATTAACTTGAACTAAGACATTTTCAATAATACCTCTTGGAATTTTCACTGATCTATCTGCTAGAGATAGAGTGATTGATGTTGACTTCAATTCACCAAGACCCAATTGCCTGTAGACAAAGTATGGTAGCAAATTCACACTTGCTCCCAAGTCTAACAAAGCTTTCTCCACTATAGTTCCTCTAATCATGACTGAAATGGTAAGGTAACCCGGATTTTTGTACTTCAAAGGAAACTTGCATTGTATGATAGCACTTACTTGCTCAGTCAAGAAGACTTTCTTATTCACATTCAACCCTCTTTTGGTAGTACACAAGTCCTTTAGGAATTTTGCATAAGTCGGCATTTGTTTAATCATATTTAGCAATGGGATGTTGACATTCACCTGTCTCAATACTTCAAGAATTTCTGATGCATTGATGATTCCCTTTTTCCCATGCAAAGCTTGAGGAAAAGGTGGAGGTGTGTGTTTCTTCATCGCATCTCCCTTAATAACTACTTTCTCCGGATTTGCATTCACTGTTGAATCATGGTCCTCTTTCATTTCACTGCTATCTTTCTTCTTTCCTTTGATTTTCTCCCTCTTCTCTGTCTCTTCTTCTTCTTCCTCTTTCTCAACATGTGGCTTGGGTGTTGGCAGCTTAACCTTTTTACCACTCCTTAGAGTGATCAAGGCTTTGACATCTCTCACCTATGAAAACTCTCCTTCATGGGTTTCCATTTCATGGATACCCTTGGGGTTTTGGTGAGGTTGAGAAGGAAATCTCCCCTTCTATTGCACTGTGTTAAGGTTAGTGAGCCTTGAGATTGAGTATTAGAGATTATCTATCTTCTGAGATAAGTCGTTTTGCATTCCATCCATCCTTTTATTCAATGTAACACTGTCAATTCTTTGATTGAGTTGAGCATTGATGGATTTCTGATCTCCAACAAAATCTCCCACGACCTTGCTTAGATTCACTATTGCTTGCTCAAGATTTGAAGCTTGTTAAGATGTTTGAGCTGGCTGTGTATACTAAGGTGCTCTTGGATTCTAGGAGAAATTTGGATGGTTCTTCCAATTTGAGTTGTAGGTATTACCGTATGAAGCATTGTTGTTGGGCTTGAATTGTCCAATGACATTTGCTTGATCTCCAAACATTTCCCTAGCAGCTGGAATTGTAGGATACTCTTCCACCAAGTCCTCATAAGATTGACAAATAGGACATGGCTTGACTTGCATTGGTGTCTCAGCAACGGCTTGCACTTCATGTAACTTTTTCAGTTCTAGCTTCTTCAATCTTCTTGTCATAGCTGCAATTTTTGCTTTCATGTCAATATTTTCATTCAAGGTATACATCCTAGCTTGACTTGCTTTCAAGGCATTTGGTTGAGACTTCGTCTTCCCCATTTCTCCTTTGTTCGGTTCATCCCATCCCCTTGAAACTTCAGCCACATAACTCAAGAAGTTCATGGCTTCCTTCGGATTCTTACTCATGAAATCTCCTCCACACATAGTCTCGAGGAGTTGCTTCATTGAGGAAGACATTCAGTCATAAAAATAGCTCACCAATAACCATGTATCAAAACCATGATGAGGATAAGCATTCATCGCTTCCATGTATCTCTCCCAACACTCATAGAATTTCTCATTCTCTTTAGCTGAGAAGTTTGAAATTTGCCTTTTCAAGCCATTTGTCCTATGAGTAGGGAAAATTTTCTTAAGGAATTTAGCTTGCAAATCAGTCCAAGTTCGAATACTCCTTGGCCTTAAAGAATTAAACCAAATCTTAGCCTTATCCTTTAAAGTAAAAGGAAATAGCTTTAGCCTCATCAAGTCGATCGAAGCTCCTCCTTCTTGGAACATATTACAAACATATTCAAATTCCTTGATATATGCATAGGGATTCTCACTTTCCATCCCATGGAAAGTAGGTAGAAGCGGAACAATATGCGGTTTAATTACTAGTTGCTCTGTAGGGGGCACTCATACGAGGTGGATGCATGCGGTTCCTCATTTATCTGAATGCATTGGGATTGTCCTACTGACCATGGTGACTATGCTGATCTTCAGGTGTAGCTTCCATGATGTTCAAGCACAATTCCAACTCTGTTTTGTGAGGTGTTTCAATTTTCACAAGTCTTCCTCTACTGTCTCGTATCCTATTTGGCATACACAACTAGTATTAACTATAACAAAAACAAAGAAACAAAAGAAAACAAAAGAAAACAAAACTACAAAAAGACTAAGATTAACTAAAACTAAATTAAAAGGTATGCTAAAATATGAACAAGTAGAAGAAACAATTAAAAAGAGTTAGTAAGATGAAAGAAAAATCACCAAACTTGTGATGAAAATCACAAGTACTCTAAAAAGATGATATCACTGTAAAGTTGGCACCATCCCCTGCAACGACGCCATTTGATCCTTGGCAACAACGTCATTTGATTCCGTGCCTAGCTGGTGTATGTCTTGTTGATTGGTGCTCAATCAACTGGTGTACCTTGATTTCTGTCCTCAGACGGGAGTAATCAACAAAATTTATAACTTATTTCACCATGTACTAGGATAGCCTCAGCTAGCATAGCATAGTGGCTTTAGGATCGTTCACTAGGATGGGTTTTCAATTTACAATTGATATTAACTCAAAGCTGAATTGATGTTTTTTCATTTCAAGGCTAGCTTTAAAAGAAAACATAAAGATGTTTGAAAATGTTGGTTTTAAAGTGAAACCAATAATAAAGTAACCAAAATTACTTACGAAGGAAAGTGTTTCTTGGATTTTTTGGGTCACTGGGGTCAGGTTCCTATTACAAAAAGAGAGTTCCGGTCACTTGAATCATTTCCTCGCATTGGGGATTTAACATATAGTTATTTCCCAAACCGGTGTGGTACAGATGCTTCCCCTTAATGGGTTCAAACACTAATGCCCTGTCATTGAATCATCTTGCAATGGTTCATACCTCTCACATAGTATTGGCCATTTAAGGTGATTCTTAACCTTGGATTACCCGCCAAAAGCTCGCAAGAGATAACTAATGGATGTCTCATTGGAGTCTAAAAGCTTACCAAGTGTTGGCTATTCTAGAAAATCCTACCTTTGAACCACCTCCCAAAGGCTCGCAAGAGATAAACTAGTGTATCTCAATGGACGGAGACCGCTTGCCTTACCAAGTGTTGGTTCAGGTAATTTTAAGGCGTTTCAAGTTAATTAAAAACATGGAAACCATTAACGAGTCACACTTTCTCTTTATTAAAAGTTGAAACAACAAAACTTCCAATTTTTGCATTTGGCACCTTACCCAGCTTTCTTAACTCCAAGAGACAAAAAACCTAGTCACTCATTCTCCGAGGAAACATCCTCAGAGCTTGTTTGGCTAGTGAGAAAAATACAATCAAAATGAGTAGGTAAGGCAGAGCAAAGCTCTGTGTATTACTTTCTTCAAAACTATACAAAAGTTGGTTTCTAAGAACAAGTTCCCGAGATATCCCTATAGAAAGAAAATTACAAATGATATATAAGAGGTTATTCACCCTTTCTTCTTACTTCCTAACTAAGGAATCCTATGATTGGTGGATTACAAGGAGAAAATGGGGATTCAAACAATAAATATCTGGGAGCACACAAGAGGATTTTGCAGCATGCAACATGACCTGCGAAAATTTCGCAAGCTGAAAGTGTCCATTTTGCAAGAAAAGGCTGATTTTGCAAATTGTACTTTGTGATTTCGCAGCTTGCGAAATTACCTTGCAGCTTGGTGCGATTGTCTTCCAATAGCCATAACTTCTTCATTTCAGCTTTGATTTGTGCACCATTTGAAGCATTGAACTCATGACTTCTCAAGCTTTGAAACAACATATAGTATGCATAAAATGGACTCCAGGGAGTACTCGAAATGTGTCCTACAGTTGTTGTCCTCTTGGATTTCTTCATGTTAGATTCTTCTCTTTGTTTTTCCTCCTTGCATTGTTGATTTGCTTTTGGCAAAGGACTACAAAGCTCCAAAGCTTGTAATCCTCTTGTAAATGAGCTTCTATTTGCTTTGCCATGGATTATATAAAACTCTCCCTCAATCTTAGATTGCTTTGATGATCAAAAAGCTATTCAAAACACCAAAACCTGACACAATTTGATTAGAAATGATTGCAAGGGTCCTTAACATGCCAATTGAGTTAAAATGTAATAAATACTACTCAAAAGTGTTTAAAAGAGTTAATTACAAGCTATAAAATAACATTTTTTGAGTAGTAATCATTAACAGACCAATCTCTTCTGCTCGTGTTCACCACCTTCATCAATATATTCTTGATTTCCCTGTTTGCTAACTCAACTTGCCTAGAAGTTTGAGGGTGGTAAGGTGTAGCTACCTTGTGCTTCACCCCATACTTGGCTAAGAGAGTTTCAAAAGGCTTGTTGCAAAAATGAGTACCCCCATCACTGATTATGGCTTTGGGCATCCCAAATCTTGAGAAGATGTTCTCTTTGAGAAACTTGAGAACAACTCTGTGGTCATTGTGTTTACACGGGATTGCCTCAACCCGTTTAGAAACATAGTCTACCCCTACCAAAATGTAAGAGTTACCAAAAGACATAGGGAAAGGTCCCATGAAGTCGTTCCCAGCTGGTGTACCTTGATTCCGATTCTCAGACAAGAGTAATCAACAAAATTTATAACCTATTACACCATGTACTAGGATAGTCTCAACTAGCATAGCATAGTGGCTCTAGGATCGTTCACTGGGATGAGTTTTCACTCCACAATTGATATTAATTCAATGCTGAATTGGTGTCTTTTCATTTCAAGGTTAGCTTTAAAAGAAAACATAAAGATGTTTGAAAAGGTTTGTTTTAAGCTAACAAAAAATAGTAACTGATTTTAATTACAAAGAAAAGTGTTTCTTGGAGTTTGGATTACTAGACTCAGGTTTCTTATACAAAAAAGGGAGTTCCGGTCACTTGAATCTTTTCCTCGCGTTGGGGATTTAACATATAGTTATTTCTCGAATCGGTGTGGTACAGATGCTTCCCCTTAATGAGTTTAAACACTAAATCCCTGTCACTGATGCATCTTGCAATGACTCATACCTCTCACTAAGCATTTGCCATTCAATGTGATCTTTAACCTTGGATTACCCATCAAAAGCTCGCAAGAGATAACTAATGGATGTCTCTTTGGAGTTCAAAAGCTTACCAAGTGTTGGCTATTCTAGAAAATCCTACCTTTAAACCACCTCCCAAAGGCTCGCAAGATATAAACTAGTGTATCTCAATGGACGAAAACCACTTGCCTTACCAAGTGTTGGTCTAGGTGATTTTAAAGCGTTTTAAGTTAACTAAAAAGATAAAAACCATTAACGGGTCACACTTTCTCTTCATTAAAAGTTGAAACAACAAAACTTCCAATTTTTGCATTCGGAAACTTACCCAACTTTCTTCACTCCAAGAGACAAAGAGCTTAGCCACTCATCATCTGAGGAAACATCCTCAGAGTTTGTTTGGTTAGAAATAAAAATAACGAGAAAACAAAAATATATAAGAAAAGCAAAGCAAGTTCTTTGTAGAATATATTTCTTCCTATCGTCGATTACATATCTGATATATGATATTTTTTATTCTGTTCTTTACATTGGTTCAAAGATATATATAGAGAAGATATTTTCTAAGAAATATCCTAGTAATATCTTTGATTGATTACAAGGAGAAAATAGAAATTTACACAAAATACCTTGAGAAAAAATCTAACCAAGTCAGTTGCAAATATCTGAGTTTACACAGGTGGATTTCTCAGTTGAATTGTCCATTTTGCAAGTTTGAATTTTGATTTTGCAAGTTGAATTTGTGATTTCACAACTTGGAGGTGATTCCGCAACTTGGAGATGATTTGCAACTTGTTTCGCAGCTTGGAGGTGATTTCGCAACGTGGTTCGCAGCTGTGAAGATGAAGTTTCAACTTGCGAAGTGGCACACGTGTGTTTGCAGGTGGTTTTATAGTTGCGAAACACCTTGCGAAATTTTCACAAGTGGATTTCATTTCGTAGCTCATTTCGCAGCTGCGAAATGGGCTTTGGGCTGCGAAATTTTCGCAACGAAAGACTGATTTCGTAGCTATGAAATTTTCACACAACTTGATGCAGTTGTCTTCAAACGGCCATAATTTCTTTGTTTCAACTCCAATTCGTGTACCGTTTGAAGCGTTAGACTCCTGACTTCCTGAGCTTTGAAATGACATATATTATGCATGAAATAGACTCTAGGAAGTACTCGAAATGTGTCCAACAGTTGTTGTCCTCTTGAATTTCTTGATGTTAAAATTTTCTCTTTGCTTCTCCTCCTTGCATTCATGATTTGCTTTTGGCAAATGACTAAAAAGCTCCAAAGCTTGGATTCTTCTTGTAAATAAGCTTCCATTTGATTTGCCATGGATTATATAAAGCTCTCCCTCATCTTAAATTGCTTTGGTGATCAAAATGCTATAAAAAAACACCAAAACTTAACACAAGTTTATTAGAAACGATTGCAAGGATCCTTAACATGCCAATTGAGTTAAAAGGTAATAACTACTACTCAAAAGTGTTTAAAAGGGTTAATTACAATCTATAAAATAACACTTTTTGAGTAGTAATCACTCTCCCCAACCGACATATTGCTAGTCTCTTAGCAAAGAAGGAGAGAAAAAGAAAAATAAACAGTACTATAATTTACAACATCATGCTGATCAAAAAACAATTTTCAAGTGGCATGATGGTCTAACTCTCACATGGAATATTAAAGAAATAAAACTCAAACTTCAACAAGAGTTATCAAATAACTTGTCTGATCACAATTCCTAAAGAGAAAGCATTATGCAAATTTAAGCTTTAAAAGAGTTTCTACTCCTAAAGGGTGAAACCTTACTCTTCCACAAAAATCTAAGTGTTATTTATTAGCTTTCGAATATAGTATGTTGAACTAATCTCTCCTCCCAACCTAGTTCTTTTTCAAAGCTTAGCAAACTGATTAACCTCCAATAGGCTAAGAATGCACCTCTTGTTTCACAATTTTTTTTATTGTAGGAGTACAAGGCTTAAAGGCATTCTTTTCTAAATTGTCCATGTAACGGGGGTCTTTCGATGACTCCCAACCAATTAAGGTTTAGGGCATCAAGCTTTAAGGATCTTTCAACCACTAACTCCTTGGATTTTACCTCGGACTTTTGAGAATGAAATTTTAATACTCAAGCACCTATAGTATGTTAAACTCCACCTATTCACCCTTTTAACGAGCATTGAGGTCGGTGACTCCCAACCAATGAAGGCTTAGGGCATCAGGTTTTAAAGATTTTCACCATATACCCCTCAGACCTTGCTCGGGTTTCAAGGTAAGTAAAACATTTTTTCTTTCTTTCTTTTTTTCAAAGGCTCGTTGGCCTTTTATAAGGTGTCCTAACACTATTAAAATGAGGTCAAATGTACCAAGTCTAAATTTTCCTAAGTCAAGAGGAAAATAGTTTTTCATTTTATAATTGGAACATATTGTTCACAGTGTGTGAATAATTAAAGTGGAAGAACTAAGGTTGAATTTAATAGAAGTTTCAACAGTTCATCAACTTTAGTAAGCATAATACAAACTCTAAGTCAAGTAAAAAGACAAAAATTCAATTTCTCCCTTTTTATTTTGAAAATTTTTCCTTAATAACCATGGAGAGTGGAATAAAAAAACTTTAAAAATTTTAAAATTAAGCAAAAAACAACTAAATTGCCAAAATAACTCAGCATTAATAACAAAACTTCCTTCCTCAACTCTCCCCCCAACCAAGCTGAACATTGTCCTCAATGTGGCAAAAGCGATTGAAAATATAGGGAGGAAGTGATACCTCTTTAGTGATATGAAGTTTGAGTCATATAGGAGAAACCACATGTTTAAAAAAAAAACAAAAGAGTTAGTGAGTAGAGGAAATAAAAAAATGCCAAGTTTAAACAAAAATGATGTCTATATATGATGTATCATCAGTAATACATCAAATTCTAGAATATAAAACATCAGAACATGAAATTATCTATACTAATATAATATGTAAAGACAAAAAGTAAAGAGATGATCAAGTAATGGTAGGGTCCTGTGGAGCTGATGCATCTGGTGGTGACCTCTTGAGTGGATTGGATAAGGACTTTGACCTCTGTTCTGGTAGTCTCCTTAGAAGATATTGAGCTCTAATGTCATGTTGCCAAACGTGAGTTGCATGAGTCTATTCCTACAATTGATGATTGCATTTGATGTAGCTAGGAATGGTCTTCCAAGTATGATAGGAACATAATTAGTTCATTTGACAATTGAGTCCGTATAAAAAACAACAAAATCCACTAGATAGTAGAAATTGTCAACTTGAACTAAGACATCTTCAATCATCCCTCTTGGAATCTTCACTAATCTATTTGCTAGAGATAGAGTGATTGATGTTGGCTTCAATTCACCAAGTCTGAATTGCTTGTAGATAGAGTATGGTAGCAAATTCACACTTGCCCCCAAGTCCAACAAAGCTTTCTCCACTAACTTCCCTCCAATCATCACTGAGATGGTAGGACAGCCCAGATCTTTGTACTTCACTAGAGACTTGCATTGTATGATGACACTTACTTGCTCAGTTAAGAAGGCTTTCTTATTCACATTCAACCCTCTTTTGATAGTGCACAAGTCCTTCAGGAATTTTGCATAAGTCGGTACTTGTTTTATCATGTCTAGCAATGGGATGTTGACCTTCACTTACCTCAACACTTCAAGAATTTCTTATGCATTGATGATTCCCTTTTTCCCATGCAAAGCTTGAGGAAAAGGTGGAGGTGTGTGTTTCTTCATCACATCTCCCTTAATAACTACTTTCTCCGAATTTGCATTCACTGTTGAATCATGGTCCTCTTTCATTTTACTATTATCTTTCTTATTTCCTTTGATTTTCTCCCTCTTCTCTATCTCTTCTTCTTCTTCCTCTTTCTCAACATGTGGCTTGGGTGTTGGCAGCTCAACCTTTTTACCACTCCTTAGAGTGATTAAGGCTTTGACATCTCTCACCTATGAAGACTCTCCTTCATGGGTTTCCACTTCATGGATACCCTTGGGGTTTTGGTGAGGTTGAGAATGAAATCTCCCCTTCTATCGCACTGTGTTAAGGTTAGTGAGTCTTGAGATTGAGTATTGGAGATTATCTATCTTCTGAGATAGATCATTTTGCATTCCATCAATCCTTTTATTCAACGTATTCTTTACACTATCGATTCTTTGACTTAGTTGAACATTGATGGATTTCTAGTCTCCAACAAAATCCCCCATGACATTGCTTAGATTCACTATTGCTTGCTCAAGATGTGAAGCTTGTTGAAATGCTTGGGCTGGTTGTGTGTACTAAAGTGCTATTGGTTTCCAGGAGAAATTTGGATGGTTCCTCCAATTTGAATTGTAGGTATTTCCATATGAAGCATTGTTATTAGGCTTGAATTTTCCAATAACATTTGCTTGATCTCTAAACATTTCTCTAACAGTTGGAATTGTAGGACACTCCTCCACCAAGTGCTCATAAGATTGAAAAATGGAACAGGGCATAACTTGCACTAGTGTTTCAGAAACGGCTTGCATTTCATGTATCTTTTTCAGTTCTAGCTCCTCTAATCTTCTTGTCATAACTGCAACTTTTGCTTTCATGTCAATATCTTTGTTCAAGGTATACATCCCAGCCTTAGCATTAAGAGCATTTGGTTGAGACTTCATTCTTCCCATTTCTCCCATATTCGGTTCATCCCATCATCTTGAAACTTCGGCAACATAATTCAAAAAATCCATGGCTTCCTTCGGATTCTTACTCATGAAATCTCCTCCACACATAGTCTCTAAGAGTTGCTTCATTGAGGAAGACATACCATCATAAAAGTAGTTCACCAATAGCATTGATTGCTTTCATGTATCTCTCCCAACACTCATAGAATTTCTCATTCTCCTTAGCTGAGAAGTTTGAAATTTGTCTTTTCAAGCCATTGGTCCTATGAGTAGGGAAAAATTTCTTGAGAAATTCAGCTTGCAAATCAGTCCAAGTTTGGATACTCCTTGGCCTTAAAGAATTAAGCCAAATCTTGGCCTTAAAGAATTAAGCCAAATCTTGGCCTTATCCTTTAGAGTGAAAGGAAATAGCTTTAGCCTCACCAAGTTGATTGAAGCTCCTCCCTCTTGGAATGTATTACAAACGTCTTCAAATTCTTTGATATGCGCGTAGGGATTCTCACTTTCCATCCCATGGAAAGTAAGTAGAAGTGGCACCATATGCTGTCTGATTATTAGTTTCTCTATAGGAGGAACTATGCATGATGGTGCACTCATACGAGGTGGATGCATGTGGTCCCTCATTGATCTGAATGCATTGGGATTGTCTTGCTAACCATGGTGACTATGCTGATATTCAGGTGTAGCTTCCATGATGTTCAAGCGCAATTCCAACTCTGTTTCGTGAGGTGTTTCAATTTTCACAAGTCTTCCTCCACTGTCTCGTATCCAATATGGCATACACAAATAGTAACAACTGTAACAAAAACAAAGAAAACAAAAGAAAACAATACTACAAAAAAAACTAAGATTAACTAAAAATTAGATTAAAAGATAGGCTAAAATATGAACAAGTAAAAGAAACAATTAAAAAGAGTTAGTAAAAGAAAAGAAAAGTCACCAAACTTGTGATGAAGATCACAAGTGTTTTAGAAAAGGTTATATCACTGTAAAGTTGGCACCATCCCCAACAACGACGCCATTTGATTCGTGCCCAGCTAGTGTATGCCCTATTGATTGGTGTTCGGTCAACTGGTGTGATTTGATTTCAGTCCTTAGACGGGAGTAATCAATAAAATTTATAAACCTATTTCACCATATACTAGGGTAGCATTATCTAGCATAACATAGTGGCTCTAGGATCGTCCACAGGGATGAGTTTTCAAATTACAACTGATATTAGTTCAAAAACTGAATTGGTGCTTTTTCTTTTCAAGGTTAGCTTTAAAATAAAACATAAGTATGTGTGAAAATGTTGGTTTTAAGTGAAACTAAAAATAAAGTAACTGAAATTACTTACAAAGAAAAGTGCTTCTTGGAGTTTTAGATCACTAGGCTCAAGTTCTTTATACAAAAAAGGAGATTCCGGTCACTTGGATCTTTTCCTCGCATTGGGGATTTAACATATAGTTATTTCTCAAACCAGTGTGGTACAGATGCTTTCCCTTAATGGTTTCAAACACTAAATCTCTGTCACTGAATCATCTTGCAATGGTTCATACCTCTCACCTGGTATTGGCCATTCAAGGTGATCCTTAACCTTGGATTACCCATCAAAAGCTCGCAAGAGATAACTAATGGATGTCTCCTAGGAGTCCAAAAACTTACCAAGTGTTGGCTATTCTAGATAATCCTACCTTTAAACCACATCCCAGAGGCTCGCAAGAGATAAACTAGTTGATCTCAATGGACGGAGTTCACTTGCCTTACCAAGTGTTGGCCTAAGTGATTTTAAAGGATTTTAAGTTAACTAAAAAAATAAAAATCATTAATAGTTCACACTTTCTCTTCATTAAAAATTGAAATAAAGAAACTTCCACTTTTGTATCCAGAACCTTACCTAGCTTCCTTCACTCCAAGAAATAGAAAGTCTAACCACTCATCCTTTGGGAAAACATCCTCAGAGTTTGATTTGCTAGAAATAAAAATAAAAGAGAAAACAAAATGAGAAGGTAAGGCAGAGTAGAGCTCTGTGTATTACTTTATGAAAAACTATACAAAAGTTTGTCTCCGAGAAAAACTCCCCTGTGATTTTTTTATTTAAAGAAAATTACAATAGATATTATATAAAGATGCTATTCACCCCTCTTGCTAACTTCCCAACCAAAAAAACTTGTCATTGGTGGGTTACAAAGAGAAAATAGGGATTTACACACAAATATCTGAAGATAAACATCAAACGGAGTCGGTGCGCAAATATCTCATATTACAGGTGGATTTCTCAAGTTCACAAGTTGAAATTGTGGTTTTGCAAGTTGCGAAATTGTCCTGCAACTAATCAGTTCTCTGTCCTACAACGATTTCTTTCCTCTTCCTATTTTGCAAGTTGCAAAAATTTCGCAAGTTAGATTCCACAACTTGCTAAATTGTTGGATGATTGATTTCTTCTGTGATTTTCTTCCTTGCATCCTCGTTTGGCTTTGGCAAAGGGTTATGAAGCTCCAAAGCTTAGTTTCTTCATGAATTTGAGCTTCAACTTGCTTTGCCATGAACTATACAAAGATCTCCTTCATTCTTGGATTGCTTTTGTGATAAAAATGCTATGAAAAACACCAAAACTTAACACAATTTGATTAGAAACGATTGTAAGGGTCCTTAACATGCTAATTGAGTTAAAAGGTAATAACTACTACTCAAAAGTGTTTAAAAGAGTTAATTACAAGCTATAAAATAACACTTTTTGAGTAGTAATCAATAAGATTTATAAATTTTTATGTAGCTATAAAGATGAATATTAGTACATAACTATCGTAATGCATGGTGTTCAAGAAATTTCTTTTTTTTTGGTGAATAATGTACATAATTAAAAAAACAAGGTAAAGTGAAAAAGTCAATACGTAATATCAAGAAATGCATACATTGAAAATTGTAAGTATTTATAATAAATGAATAGCAAATAAGTATTCATACATAATATCATTTATATTTGTAAAACGAAATATATCATCCATGTAACAACCATAAATGTCAATGTAAACATATCACTCATATATGTGATTGCATATCAATGGCAAATTAAGTCAAAAGACAAAGTCATAAATACAAAAAATGTATTACATTCTCAAAATGTCCAAAAAAACAACCAAACTATCCTAACTAGATAATCAGTCGAAGATGTAGGAAAAGGTCAACCCTGGGTTGGGTCATGAGATGGGAATTGGGCTCTCAAGAACGCTATCATCTCATCATGCTAGTCCCGTATAACTTGCTTACTCGCTTGGAAATCCTTCTTAAACCTATCAATTCGCCCTTCCAAAGATGTCAACTATCCATCATTTGCTAATGCCATTTCTTCCAAATGTGTAGCAATGGACCTAATCTCAACATCGAGGTTGTCTGCCACTTTTGCCTTGTTCCTAGCTCGTTCAGAGGGATGATCCACAACACCTGTAGCTCATGCCCCATTGTTTGGGGGTATTTTTGTGGCATTTTTCGAAGACCCTTTGTCTAAGACACAACCACATCTAGAGATGGCACAAAAAAGTTTTTTCCCGACGAACCATCTTTCTTACAAACAAATTGCATTTGACGTAGTGACGCCCAATTATATGTATCAAAGGATTTCAACTTCTTACCATTAGTCTCACGCCATAAATTAACATAGAAGAATTTTACAATCTTTGTGATAAACATGCCATATAGGAGGATTAACTCTTCGCTCGATGAACAATCTTTCATATGCCAAAATATGATATACCCCATATTAATCTTCCTTTCTGTCAGAATGTTGTAAACCAAAAAGGCCTCCAAGAAAGAAACATCCTCTCAATGTCCTCATTTGTGGGATAAAAATATGAGAAATCGTGTGCTGTAAAACCCGACTCAACACAGTCAATGAATGAGATGTTGGTCTACTAACCTTCTCATAACCACACAACATATGGACAACTTCTACTAGTTTGAAACCCTCAACCTTGGGCCACTTCTTTGATTCATATAAACAGAACCCTTCATTCAAAATATTTAAAATCCTACAAAGTTCAGCCACATCAAACATAATTTCTAGACCATTAATGTTTTTAGTAATGGGTTCCTCCTCTTCAAACTTCATATTGAAGTAAAAGTATTTGACAACCCTAGGATAAACAAGCTCTTTCACGAAGACAATAGGTAGTCATCCCATTATAAAAAAAAAAAACTATAAAATCATAAATAACTTAGCTTCGAGAAATCAATGTTCCTACTTGAGTTGACATTCCTATTGGTGAAATGAAGATTAAATCTCGATTTTAGCTTTGGGGTTGTGAACATACCTCTATCAAAGGTGACCTTCCTATGGACCTCAACATTTTCCTCCACCGCCAGTTTTCTCCCTTTATTGGTGTTGGTTCTTATTGCCGTTGGAGCTCGTTTCAATGCCATGGGAAGTGATTTCAACAATAGGGATTTCCGTTCAACTATGGGGTGTCGAAAAGTTGAAAGGAAGAGAAGAGAGAATGGTTGAGGGTTTTAGGTAGGTCGCCTAAATCGATCAACCATGGTTTTTGGTGGGAATTGCATATGGTTTCAAACTTTATTTTTATAAAAATGGATGTGATATCCTAATGTTTAAAATTCCATTTTAATATAATGGATGTGAAGGTGAATTATTTTGTTTTTATAATAATCAAATTAATTTAATTAATTAAGGTAAATTACATTGTTTTTATAATAATTAAGATATAATATGACAACTTAATTAAATTAATCAAAGTAAATTATTTTGTTTTCATAATGATTAGGATATATAAGACAACTTAATTAAATTAATTAAGGTTAATTGATTAAATTTTATAATCATTAAGATATAGTATGACAACATAATTAAATTAATAAGTGGACAATTGAGTAAATTTTATAATCATTAGGATATAGTATGACAACTTAAATAAATTAATTAACGTAAATTGTTTTGCTTTTATAATAATTAGGATATAGTAGGACAGCTTAATAAAATTAATTAAGGTTATTCATCAAATTTTATAATCATTATGATATAGTATGATAACTTAATAAAATTAATTAAGGTTAATTCATCACATTTTATAATCATTAGGATGTAGTAGCACTGCTTAATTAAATTAAGGTGAATCGATCAAATTTTATAATAGTTACGATCATGGATGAAAATTTTGGAAAAAATTGCTGAAATTCCATGTTTCGGCCAGAGGCGATACAAAAAAGGGGAAAAAAAATATCAAAGGGAATATTGGGAAAAAAAAAATCGGTGAAAATCGCCTCAATATTGGCTAGGATCGATTAATCAACGATTTTTAAGAAAATTGCCTAAGACCCCAAAATATGACCGATATTTCTGTAATTTATTACTGATATTTTGGCGAAATTGGAAAAAAAAATCGACGAAAAAAACGTTGTGCAGGTACGGGACTGGGCTGTTGATCGATCAAACAAAAAGAGATTTTTTTGGGCTGCTGGTGCGGGACTCGAACCTGAAACTAGTGCACATAGCCTGTTCACCAGTCACCAATGGCTACCTTGACTTTTAGTATTTGATGTGCACTAGAAGAATATATACTAAGATAGTGATAAAAAACAAAATATTTTAATAAACAAATTAATTATAATTATTTTATTTTTAAATTTAATTTAATTGACCATTAAAAATATAAACATTATAGTGATAATTTTCTTAACTTTTTTATATCATTTACATATTAATTAAATATAAAAAATATAAATATGAAAAAAAACAATACATATATCATCATTTATTTTATATCATTTAATACAATTGAATTAAATGGATCATAATTTTAATATTAAATATATTTTAAAATTGGACATATTATAATTAAATATCACAATATTATTGTGCAATAATATTTGATATATTTAATAATAAATGTACACTTATAAAATTCATATTTTTTATTGACGCATATGATATTATTATATCAAATATGATAAATTATATATATATATATATATATCAAATTCTTAAACAAAACAAATGTAAATGTCCATTATACCTTCTAATTACATTTCTATGAAAATTTTCTTATATTTCCATGAGTTTTGATCAATTTTAAGTTTATCAATATTTTTTCCCAAAATATCCACCAATATATCTATGATATATCCGATATATTCGTAAAATCGAAGTATCGATATATTTATAATTACCGATATTTTCATCAATGGTTACGATATAATATATCGGCATAATTAAATTAATTAAGCTGAATTCATTGAATTTTATAATCATTATGATATGGTTGATTCATGCCTAATTGGTGTCTTAGCTGATTCGTGTCCAGCTGGTGCTCCTTGATGGCGGGAGTAATCAACAAAATTTATAACCTACAACACCATGAACTAGGGTAGCAAAGAAAAAGCTACTATAGCATAGTGGCTCTAGGATCGTTCACTAGGAAGGATACTCAAACTAAAAATGATACCAATTCAAAGTGAATTGGTGTTGTTTCATTTCAAGAATAGCTTAAGAAATAAAACACAAACTTTGGTTGAAAAAGGTTTGGACTGAGATTAACAACATAGCAAGTGATGAAAATTACTTAAGAAGAAAAGCATTCCTTGGAGATTCAGGTATACAGGGGAGGTTCCTCATGCAATAGCATAGCTTCGGTCAGTTGGTTCAATTCCTCACATTAGAGAATTAACATAAAGTCAATTCTCTAACAGGTGCTGCACAAATGCATCCCTCAATTGGATTTCAGCTTTAATTCTCTCACTGATGCAACTTGCAATGGTTTGAACCTCTCACTAGCCTTTACCATTCAAGGTGATCTTTAACCTTGGATTACCCGTCAAAAGCTCGCAAGAGATAATTAATGGATGTCTCCTTGGAGTCCAAAAGCTTACCAAGTGTTGGTTATTCTAGAAAATCCTACCTTGAAGTCACCTACCAGAGGCTTGCAAGGGGTAAACTAGTGCATCTCCATGGTTAGAGATCACTTGCCTTACCAAGTGTTGGCCCAGGTGACTCCAAGGCGTTTTAAGTTAACTAAAAACATTAGAAACCATTCACGGGACACACTCTCTATTCATTCATAGCTGAAACCACAAAGCTTCTGATTCTTGCACTTGGAACCTTTCCCGGCAACCTAAACTCCAAGGAACTAAAAGGTTTAGTTACTCATTCTCTGGGGAAAACTCCTCAGAGAGTGCATAACTTAATAAATAAATAAAAAACACAATCAAAGTGAGAAGGTAAGGTAGAAAAGAGCTCAAGCTCTATATATTACTTTCTTTCAAACTTACAAAAGGTTCAACACCCTCAGAACAAGCTCTTCGAGCTATATTTATACCAAAATTACATTGATGGCTATTACATGGATATTTTGCTAAATTCCTAACTTAAAAGCTAAGGAATCCTATAATTGGTGGCTTACAAGGAGAATTTGGGGATTTAGGCAACAAAAATCTAATGAAAAATATCTCCAGGTGTCGGTTACAAATATCGGGAAGCACTAAGGACCATTTCGCAGGTAAAAGATGAGGTCTGCGAAATTTCGCAGGTGCATAAGAAGGGTTGCGAAATTTCTTTGCAGCAAAAGGCTGATTCAACACCTCTGCGAAGTTGACTTCCATCTTGTGGTGTTTGGCTTCCATCGCGGCGTGAAGCTTCAGGGGAAATCCATAGCACTGTACAAAAGTGTTGCGAAATCACTTCGCAACAAAAGGCTGATTCCACAGCACTTTTCTGAATCCTTCCTTCAGCTTGGAGCAGTCAGCTTCTAAAGGCTATAACTTTCTCTTTTCAGCTCCAAATTGCACACGGTTTGAAGCATTGGATTGTTGACTTCCTAAGCTTTCAAATGACATATTGTATGCATAAATTGGACATCAAGAAGTGTTCCAAAAGTGGCTGCAGTGACTGTCATCAAGAATGCTTCATGGCTGGATTCTCTTTGCTTCCCCTCCTTGCATTTCCACTTTGCTATGGCAAAAGTGCTTCAAAGCTTTGATTCTTCATGCCTCTAAGCTTTCCATTGCTTGCCAAGGATTCCAAACAACTCTCCTCAATCTCATAATGCTTTGGTGATCAAAATACTAACAAAAACACCAAAACTTACATAATTTGATTAGAATTGATTGAAAGGGGCCTTAACATGCTAATTGGGTTAAAAGGCACTAATTACTACTCAAAAGTGTTTAAAAGGATTAATATCAAGCTATCAAATAGCACTTTTTGAGTAGTAATCAATGGTATCATTGCTTAGTGAAATTAATTAAGCTCAATTCTATTGTGAAATTTAAATATTATAAATTATCTCCATAGCCCCACATTAGGATATTGTTAACATCAATTCATTGATTTCCATAGAATAATTGGAAGTATTTTCGTATTTGAATTCAATTAATTAGCCATAATGTAAATTTAAGTTAAATTACAATAATATCAATTAATTACTTTCTATTATTTTGCACATACTTTATATTTTGTAAAGTTATACATACATCCATTTAAAATGAGTGTAATGGTCGACATTAGGCTAAATTTTATTGTGTTATTATTGTTCTTTTTAATGTCCCATAAGAAAATTAACCAAAAATGGTAAAATTTAACCACCAATTGTACCATTATACAAGTTTTTTTTCTACATGTGGCAATCTATTAAAACTTCTCATTACTTCACCAACCAACCTCTTATATATATTAGTAGTTATTTGGAAATCAATTTTTTTTAAAGGGAGCTAGAGAGTGAAAGAGGAGTTCTCATTGTGGGAGCTCTTGATGCAAATAATAATAATAATAATAATAATAATAATAATAATAAAATAAATAAGTAAATAAATAAATAAAATAAAACCATATTTCTTGAGCTAAAGCTCCCTCAAACTTGCAATTTCCATTGTCAATGTATCATCCTTAACAATGATTTGTTAAACAAAACCATAATAGTTTTTCAATCTAATTACCCCCAACTTTAAAGCGATGGGAAAATGTGTCCCAAACCTAGATGTAATTTGAAAAAAAAATCTCTTTTAGAAAAATAAATGTAGGTTATGCATGTCTATAACACATTATTAGTATTTTTCATCAGTTAACATTTTTTATTTCAATGTAATGACGGGAGCACACTTGCCCCCAATGTCTATCGGTTGAGGTTTTTACTCAATCGAATGACTAATTTTATAGTTGGTTGCCACCATTACTAACAAGATTTTTGAAAGCTACTTCAATTGAGTGACTAGTATACATTGCCTCTAAAATGAATGACTTGTACATCATAGGTCAAATGGAATTATGTGATTGACTTATACGAAAGTCAGTCAATCCTTACTTAAGTTGTCATTCCTACAATTTTAAACATGTTTTCTGAAATGTGTAAGAATTGGAATTTGATGAAAACAATCAAGTAAGAATTTGAAGTAATGATTGAAGATGTGGTCTTTGATGATGCATATATTTGTAGAAGGTATTGAAAGGTTGAAGAGTTGCTACTATGATGCAAACACTTTGAAAGAGAAGATGTTGAAGGGTATTTTGGTTGAAGAAGTGTACAAATTGGAATTCAATTGCATAGATGAGACAAAAACATTTTACAACTTGTTTGCCAAAGTTACCTGATTTAGTATTCAGAAAGATGATTTAAAACATGACAAAAATGGAGATACAACATCTCGAAAGTGGGTGTGTTCTAGAGAAGGACATTGATCAACAAAGTGTTTTGAAAATGAGAATAAACAATGTGATCCACGATCATTGACTAGAGTTGACTATGAAATTGCATTTCATATTGGGTTGAATCATAAATTTGGAAAGTGAATTACTAAGGAGTTCATAGGAGAGCGTAATCATCATTTGGTCGATGTTATTGACACAATTCCTTCGGTCTTATTGAGCAGTAAGTAATTTGGATAAAGCATAAATTAATGTTATACATAAATGTGGCGTTAAAACAACCTAAATTATGGACTATATGGTCCAATAATCAAGAGGACATCAACATTTTGGTGTCACACAAAAAGATATATACAATCATGTTGATGCAATGTGTAGAGTTGAAATTAAAGATGGTGATGCAAAAGCAACTTTGGCTTACTTGTGCGGAAAGGCAGAAACAGATACTTCATTTTTTTTTTTATAAATTCAATGTCGATTAAAAAAGTTGACTAGAGAACTTGTTTTGGGCTTGATTTGATTGCTTGATTGGATTATGTGTGTTTCAAAGATGGGCTAGCATTTGGTACAACCTATAGGGAAAATGCCTATAAAAAGCCACTAGTTGTGTTGGTGTTAATCATCACCACTAAATTATGGTATTTGATTGTGTACTATTGATGGGTGAAAGTCTTGTTACATATGAATGAGTTTTGGAGATGTTTCTTATAATCATGATGAACAAGAAGTCCATTTCTATTGTAACCAATGAGGATAAAGCAATGTGTAAAGCAATTAAGAAAGTCCCTAATGCATGTTATCACATGTGTGAATGGCATCTCCAACAAAATTCATTCATGAATGTGCATATTAAAGACTTCACAAGCACCTTTGCAAGGTGTATGTTCATGCGAGGGAATCCTAAAGAATTAGAACAGGCTTAGCATGAAATGGTTGAAAAATTGGATCTTGATGGGAATCATTGGGTTATAGAGATTTATGCGAAACACGAGATGGGTTGAGGCATATTTACGCAAAGTAGATATTGTTGAATTGATGTCAATTACTGTTAACTTAGATACTGTCAAAGTTTATGATATTTTATTACAAGAAAATAGTACATGACTTAAGGTTGCAAATATGTTAAGTGAACAATTTGATGAAGACACCTGTTCCATTTCAATGTCACATTGGGAAGAGAAATTAGTTTCCTGCACCATGCGCATAATGCAATGAATCTTACAGGAGAAGTTATATATGTAAGTACAAGTAAAAAATGAGAAGTTTTACGAGAAATGCATAATGAATCTTACATACCATATCATGATGATTGCTAATATGAGGAATTGTAGCTTGAAGACACTTTTGAATTGTGTGACCTATCATTTTATTTCAATTACACGGTCTTCTTTTTTGAATATGTGATGCAATTTTGTCTAAATTTCCATTACTCTTCACTATATTTGGATCACGAACTTGGTGAGGACTTATGGCTCCATTTGGTGCTAATTTCTTGCCCTTCAAAGTATTATTAAAGGGTTCCTCAATTTTCATAATTAAGCTTTCAATTTCATTATTCGCTTCTAGAAATGAAGATGACGTATGTGAAGCATAGAAAAAGAGCTTGTTACACATAAAACTTATTGAATTGTATTGTACAATTTGATCTATGTCGTTTTCCATCCCATTCATTGATGGTGATCTTGGATGCACCTTTGCTACCTTTGTCCACCTCTTCCAAATACATGAAGTAGGAATCTCTTCCAAATGTTTTACCTTCATAACAATAACCATGTGGTAACAAGGGATGTTGATTGACTCAAACATCATGCATAAGCATTTTAATGTTAGAATATTCGGCCAAAATTGGACTTCCCATTTAAATTTTGGGTGTTTAAACTTAGATAATGTGTATGACCACAATGTATCATGGCTTACAAGCCTTACAACAAAAAATAACTTTTCATTCTTCATCTCCGTACGAAATTTGAGGAAGAATTCCTTTGTGTATACACTCGCATCATGATTTTCAAGTATGATGAGTTTGGTTGAAAGAATGGGTGAAGAATTGTTCATCTCAAACTATACCTTTGCCTCATTCTATTGAATTCTCATTGTTGCCCTATCGAATTGTTGTACAAACTCATATAATCGCAAATGAATTTTCAAGAATCAATTTAGATATGCATTCATACTCTCATACCTTTGTGTGCTTCTCATCCCTCCAAAGAAATTTTCGCGCAAATATACCTTAACCCATCTTCTATGTTTCACATAAATCTCTATAACCCAATGATTCACATTAAGACCTAACTTTTCAACCATTTCATGCCAAGCTTGTTCGAATTCTTCGAGATTTCCTCACATGAACATGCACCTTGCAAAGGTGCTTGTGAAGTCCTTAATATGTACATTTGTGAATGCATTTCATTGGAGATATCATTCACACATGCAATGACATGCATCGAGAAATGCTTTTTTAATCATCTTACGTATTGCTTTATCCTCATTAGTTACAGCAAAAATTGGTTTCTTATTCATCATTGTTATAAGAAACGTCTCCAACACCCATTCATATGTAGCAAGACTTTCATCCATCAATAGTGCACAACCAAATACCATAGTTTGGTGGTGATGATTAACACCAACCAACATGACTAGTGGCTTTTTATAGGCATTTTTCTTGTAGGTTGTGTTAAATGCTAGCAAATCTCTAAAACACGCATGATCCAATCGAGCAATCAAATGAACTCAATACATTGCATTAACATGATTGTATATATCTTTTTGTGTGAAACCAACATGTTAATGTCCTCTTGATTGTTGGATTCTGTAATTTGGGTTGTTTTAACACCAACTTTATACATAACATCAACTTATGCCTTATACCAATTACTTACTACTTGATGAGACCAAAGGAATTGTGTCGACAACATCGACCAAATGATGATTATGCTTTCCATTGAACTCCTTAACAATCCATTTTCCATGTTCACAACCCTAGAGCTAGCATTGAGATTTAATATTCATTTCACCAGTAGGACTGTCAACTCGGGTAGGAACATTGATTTCTCGAAGCTATGTTATTTTCAATTTGATAGCCTTTTTTTGATAATGGGGTGACTACCTATTATCTCTATGAAAGAACTTGTTTATCCTAGGGGTTATCAAATACTTCTACTGCAATATGAAGTTCAAAAATGAGGGATCCATTACTACAAACATTAATGGTATAGAAATTATGTTTGATGTGACTGAACTTTATAAGATTTTAGATATTTTGAATGAAGGGTTCTGTTTATATGAATCAAAGAAGTGGCCTAGGGTTGAGGGTTTCAAACCGATAGAAGTTGTCCATAGGTTGTGTGGTTATGAGAAGGTTAGTAAACCAACATCTCATTCATTGATTGCGTTGAGTCGAGTCTTACGACACATGATTTCTTACATTTTTATCCCTAATGGAGGACATTAAGATGATGTTTCTTTCTTAGAGGCCTTTTAGGGTGACAACATTTTGATAGAGAGGAAGATTAAAATGGGGTATATCATATTTCGATATGTGAAAGATTGTTCATTGAGCAAAGATTCAGTTCTCCCATATGACATGTTTATCACAAAAATTGAAAAATTCTTCAATGTTAATTTGCGACGCGAGACTAATAGTAAGAAGCTGAAATCCTTTGATACATATAATCGGGCATTACTGCATCAGATGCAATTTGTCCGTAAGAAAGATGGTTTGTGGGGAAGGAAGTCTTTTGTGCCTTATTCAAAGGTGGTGTGTCTTCAAACAAAGGGTCTTTAGATGAGGAAAATGAAAATCCGGATGTGGAGAGAGAAGATACCCAGAATGAAAATGTAGCAGAAATACCCCCGAACAATGGGGCATGAGCTACGGGCATTACAAATCATCCCTCTGAACTAGCTAGGAATGAGGCAAAAACGTTAAACAACTTAATGCTGAGATCAGATCCATTGCTACGTATTTTGAGGAGATGGCATTAGCGAATGATGGACAGTTGACATCTCTAGAAGGGTGAATTGATGGATCCGAGAAGGATTTCCAAGCGGGTATAGAGGTTATATGGGACCAACATGATGAGATGATGGCATTCTTGAGAGCCCAATTCCCACCTCATGACCCAACCCAGGATTGACCTCTTCCTATATCTTTGACTAATTATCAAGTTAGGATAGTTTTGTTGTTTTTTTGGACATTTTGGGAATTTAATATATATTTTGTATTTCTGACTTTGTCTTCTAACTTGAATGGCCACTAATAGGCAATCACACATATGAGTGATATGTTTACGTTAACATTTATGGATGATATATTTCATTTTACAGATATGGATGATATTATGTATGAATACTTATTTTTTATTCACATATTATAAATACTTACAATTTCAATGTATGCATTTCTTGATATTGCATATTGATTTTTTTTTTCACTTTATTTACTTTTTAATCATGTACATCATTCACTAGAAAAAGAAAGTTCTTGAATACTATGCATTATGATAGTTATGTGCTAATATCCGTCTTTGTAGCTGCATAAAAATTTATAAATCTTGCATATGAGTTAGTGAAAAGAAACGGATGCTTTATTTTGATGTGTTTTATTTATTTGCATATTTTCAATTGACCAAGTTGCCTATTTGTAGTTGTTAGGATCTTATTAGTGCCTTTAAAAGTTGCAAATATTTGATTTTTGTCTTCATAGCCCAATTGTTGTATACATGCATGCATGAATTTGTTGCTTTAGCAGCAAAATACTTACTCAATGTGTTATTTGATGGAACTGTAGCCAGTTTGGCGACATTTGTCAAAAAGATACCTATTTTATTAATATCATGAAAGATGAACTAGAAATTGTAAAGAAGCTCTCTCCCCATTTGGAGTCACTAGACATGGAAGCAATTGGTAGTTTAGTATGTCATTTATGTTATTTCTTAGTTTATATCTTACTTGCTATGAATTATTTTCACCCATTTTGAGAGCATTGTGTTAACCTTTTATCTTGTTCTTCTATATTATAGATGTTGATATTCTGAATGAGACAAGACCCATAGAATATGTCCATAAAGTACTTCATATGTTATTAAAGAATGGTGTTGTCCACTTTATTTCCATTAAGTTGGAAATTGACTCCGCTTCCATCCATTGTCTTTTAAGTTTCAGGTTGAGGACATCCCTTGAAGGTTCAAGTATTGCAAGCTTAATGTTACTGCTATGGAAGTCTAGCATACTATTCACTAGATATCAAATCTATACTATATTTTGGTTAAGGTAGCATTGAATATTGTTTAAATAGGTTCATTACACTTTGGAGGTGTTCAAATGATGCCTGGAAAATCAAAATTTAAAGATACTAAAAAATTGGCAAGGGTACATAGAATGAGAGGAATCCTCACATTCTTTGTGCCCTTCTATTTCTCCACTTCTTTGGACTTTTTATAAATTTTTGGCACCCCATAATATAGGTTCATTACACTTAGGAGGCGTTCAAATGATGCTCAGAAAAATGAAACTACAAAAATACAAAAAAATTAGCAAGGGTATGAAAAATGTGAGGAATTGTCACATGTCTCATACCTTTCCCATTCTCAACTTCTTTGAACTTTTAAATTTTTTTTGAGATTTCATGTGGCTTGGATATTGTCTAGATAGGTCCATTACACTTAGGGGGTGTTCAAATGATGCCTTATAAAATCAAAATCCAAAAATACTAAAAAAATTAGGTAGGGCACGAAGAATGTGAGGAACCCTCCCTATTCTCCACTTTTTTGAACTTTAAAAAAGAAAAAAGAAAATTGGGACTTCATATGACTTGGATATTGTTTAGATAGATTTATTCAGTGTTTGAAATATCGATAAACACGTATATATCAGTACTTGGATTTTACGGATATATAAAAAATATCGGATAAATATCGATGGATATTTTTACACAAATATTGGTAAGACAAAAATTATTCAAAATTGATGGGAATGCTTGGAAAACTCCAAAGAATAATAAAATAAGCAAGAATACACATGTTAAAGTTATTTTGTAAGTGTAATTAACATAAATATGGTCAAGAAAAAAAATCGGTAAACAAAGATATATCAGTAGATTCGATACTTGGATTTTAAGAATATAAAATATGAATTTTGGAATTGTACACTTAGAAAGTTAAAATTGAGTTAAGAAATATTTAATTTTATTAAATGAAAACATTTTATATATAAACATAATACATATGACATTGCAATAATCCTTAATACCAAAATGAAGATTGATATGCTTCCATCATATTGTTAGATGAAAGGAGTTCATCTAGTTAAAGACAATATTCATACCAGAACATGGAGTTTCTATAGTATTGATTGTAAGTACGAACATGTCATGCATAAATTTCTTGAGTCTTATCCACAATTTGTCCATGGATGGGAAATCTAAGGTTTTCCCATATGCTTGTTTGAAATCCTTATTGTTGCATCTGATATGGAAGGTAGTACAACATTTATATGGAAGAATGATAGTTATACCTTTCATACTCTTCATCAGTGGAGCTTGAAAGATTTGGAGAAGGTTGACCATAACTCATTGCATAAGGGGCATAAATGTTGGCTTTATTTGACGAGTCACTGAATTGAGTCTCTATACTCATTGACTCTAAATTGGCCAACAATGAGTCCTTGTTTCATGGAATCATCCTTCATTGTCTTCCTCTATATGGCTTGCCAATGGCTCCAACACCTAGACCAACTCTTCTAGAGCAGTGGTCTTCATCTTGAGTACAATGTGTGAAATCGTTTTCACAAGTAAATGCCAATGGTTATCCACTTTGCTATTGTTGTCTAACATCCTCTCCATCATTTCCACGGTCGCTACCATCATTAGTCTTCTCTTCTCTGATAACCCAATAGTTCTCATGAAAACCTAACTTTTCAACCATATTATGCCAACCGTGTTTGAATTCTTTGGTATTCCCTCTCATGAACATGCACCTTGCAAATATGTTTATGAAGTCCTTAATATGCACATTTGTGAATATATTTTGTTGGAGATACCATGCACTCATGTGATGACATGCATCGGGAAACACTTTTTTGTCGGCTTACGCATTGCTTTATCCCTATTAGTTACAATAAAAATGAGCTTCTTGTTCATCATTATTATAAGAAACATCTCCAATACCTATTCATATGTACCAATACTTTCATCCATCAATAGCATAAAACCAAAGACCACAATTTGATGGTGATGATTAACACCAACCAACACAACTAGTGACTTTTTATAAGCATTAGTCCGATATGTTGAATCAAATGTCAACACATCTCTTAAACATGCATAATCCAATCGATATGTAGAATCAACCCAAAACAAGTTTACTAGTTGACTTTCTTCATCAGTATTGAATTTATAATAAAATGAAGGATCCACTTTTATCGTCCTACACAAGTAAGTCAAAGATATTTCTGCATCACCATCTTTAATTTCAATTCTACATATTGCATCAACATGATTATATATATCTTTTGGTGTGAAACCAACATGTTCATGTCCTCCTAATTGTTAGATTATATAGTCCATAATTTGGGCAGTTTTAACATCAACTTTTCGCATAACATTAACTTGAGTCTTATCTAGATTACTTATTGTCTGATGAGACCAAAGGAATTGTATATTGATTGCATCAACCAAAGGATGATTATGGTATTCTCTAAAGTTTTTAACAATTCACTTTTCTAGTTTTCTATTAAAGCTAATACGAAAAGCAGTTTGACATCCAACTTTAGTAAATGATTGTGTCTAATGTTGTTGATTCTCATTTTCAAAACACTTTGTTAATCGATGTCCTTCTCTAGAATACACCCACTTTCGAGATACTATATCTTCATTCTTGTCTCATTTCAAATCATCTTTTCGAATACTAAATCCTATCACTTTGGCGAACATGTTGTAAAATGTTTTTGCTTCATCTATATAATTGAATTCCAATTTGCACACTTCTTCACTTGAATACCATTTAACACTTTCTTTTTCAAAGTCTGTGAATCATGGGTATAACTCCCACTAGTATATGGATTGTCATGAATTTCATTTTCGAGCTTGACTATAAATTCCTTGCTTTCTCATTTTTCCATGTCTAATACTACCACCTATAAATTTCAAAATAGAAGCATATTACAGTTGTCGATTTTACATTGATGAACTTAGAATATATTGCACCATATATTTTAATTTTTTTTATCTTCTTTTTCAATGCCAACAGATAATTTTTGTAAGAGCACAAAATGTTTGTCCTCTACATCCAGTGAGTAGTAGTTGAGAAATGGAATTACTGGTCCCAAAATGGTGGTCAATCGATTATGGCTAGATGGGCCATAATTGTGGCAATGTGTACTAGTTGAGGAACAATATTCGATCGACAACATTGTGGTTGACTAGTATGTGTGGTATTGTAGATGGTTTCAAATGTGGTAGGGTTTATCAGTTGAGAAAATTTTCCTCCATCGGTACCCACTAGTGCTTTAGGCTTCATGTAAAAAAATAAATAAATTGAGGATAAAAAAACATGGTTATGTGGAATTTAGTCCACATGTTTTTTTTTTTTTTTTAAAGCTAATATAAAGTTCAAAAATGTAATTTGTCTTTCACAATGAGTTATTTTCCCACAATGAAGGTTAAAGGTAGTAAATAATATGCTTTTGATTAACAAGGTGACACATTAAGCTTACTTTGAGAATCAAAATTTGAACTTTTGGGTTTCTTCGTCGACACAATTTGCTTTGATTTTTTGCTTTCATGGCTTCCACTCAAACACTTCTTCTTTCACACTCTCTATTTTCCTTTAAAAAAATTCTTTTGTTAAAACTCCTACCATATGGATGTTGGTTGGTGGGTGAATTAATACTAGTTTTTAATAATTTGTCACATTTAGGATATAATTTCTACACTAGTACACTTGGTTGTTGATATTTACCACTTTTGATATATATGGGTAGATGATATTAAATAGAACATTAATAAGAATGAGGAAATTTTTATTATTTTGATTTGTAATGGTAAATTGAAAAATTCATGAAATTTAAATTATTAGCATTTGAATTTTTAGGGGAAAGTTACACCATTAATAATGAATACAACATTAAAATAAGTTGAATTGAGACTATTTGTTAAAAAAAAACTATATGCAAATTAATATAAATTAATCATTTGAACATAACAATAAGTTCAATTGGAACTATGTGTAATTAATTAAATTTAAAATTGAATGTATGGGCAACATGTAAATACATTAAAAATTTTCAATTAACACTTATGCCTAAATAATTTAATTATAAATTAAAACTACATCCAATTTAATCGAAATTAAACAATTTATCATTTCAATTAGTTAAATTGAAAGCTTAGGCAAAATGGAGATTCATTAAAATTTCCCAATTAACACTTATGCCTAAATAATTTAATTATAAACTAAAACTATATCCACTTTAATCAAAATTTAACAATTTACCATTTCAATAATTTGCATTGGAAGTGTGGGTGAATTGAGACACATTAAAATTTCCAAATAAACACCTATGCCTAATTAATGAAATTTTAAAAACTCAACCTATATCCAATTTAATTGAAATTAAATAATTTACTATTTCAATTATTTAAATTGAAAGTATGGGCAAAATGTAGATACATTAAAATTTCCCAATTGACACCTATGCCTAATTAATTTAATTATAAACTAAAACTACATCTAATTTAATAAAATTTTAACAATTTACTTGTTAGTTATTTAAATTGAAAGTATGGGCAACATGTAGATACATTAAAAAATTTCAATTAACACTTATGCCTAAATAATTTAATTATAAACTAAAACTACATCCAATTTAATAAAATTTTAACAATTTACTTGTTAGTTATTTAAATTGAAATTATGGGCAATGTGTAGATACATTAAAAATTTCAATTAACACTTATGCCTAAATAATTTGATTATAAACTAAAACTATATCCATTTTAATTATAAAAAAAAAACCCATTCTAAGTAAATCACTAAGGTCCATGGTCGACTGATTTGGGGCAGCCACCTAAAACCCTTAACCCATCCCTCTTCCCTTCCCTTCATCATCTCAACACCCATACCTAGAACACAAACCCTATAGCCAAAATCCTAATCCATGTCACCCAAACAAGCTCCGAAGGCAACAACGATAAAGGGAAGAGACTAACGATGGAGGAAAATGTTGAGGTCTAGAAGAGGGCCACATTTGATAGAGGTATGTTCACTACTCCAGAGCTAACATAGAGATTTAATTTTCATTTTGCCAATAGGAGTGTCATCTCGAGTACAAACATAGATTTCTCATAGTTAGGTTATTTCCAATTTTTCACAGCTAGCTATTGTGTCTATGAAAGAACTTGTTTTTCCTAGGGTTGTGAAATGCTTTTACTGCAATATGAAATTTGAAGAAAAAGAACCCATTACTACAAACATTAATGGTATAGAAATTAAGTTTGATGTTGATGACCTTTGTAAGATTTTAGATATTCTGAATGAAGGGTTATGTTTATATGAATCAAAGAAGTGGTTGAAGGTTGATGGTTTCAAACCTACAGAAGTTGTACAAAGGTTGTGTGGCTATAACAAAGCTATTATGACTAATATACCAATATCTCAGACATTAACTTTGTTGAGTAGGACCCTATAACATATAATTTCTTACATGTTTATCCCCAAAGGTGAACATCAAGACGATGTTTCATTCTTTGAGGCATTTTTGGTTGACAATATTCCAATAGAGAGGAAGATTAACATGAGATATATCATTTTTCAACATATGAAAGTTTGTTCATTGAGTGAAGATTTCGTCCTCCCATATGAGATGTTTATTACAAAGATTGTTAAATTTTTCAATGTCAATTTGCGTCGAAAGAGTGATGGTAAAAAGCTAAAGTCCTTTGATACATACAATCTGGCCTTAATGCATCGTATGCAATTTGTGCATAAGAAAGATGGTTTGTGGGGAAGAAAGTCTTTTGTAGATCTTACAGAGGTGGATGTGCCTTCAAATGAGGTGTCTTCGAAAGAGGATGATGACAATTGTGATATAAAGGAAGGAGGTACCGAAAACGAAATTGCCACTAGATCATAGAGGGGCAATGAGAGAGGAGTGGAGGTCGTTATGGATCATCCATCTCATACAACTAGAAAAAAGACTGAGTCTTCAGATAACCTAAATGCCCAAATCAACTCAATTGGTACACTTTTAGAGGAGATGGCATTGGCAAATGATGGACGATTGAAATCTCTAGAACGATGAATTGATAGGTTCGAGGAGGAATTTAAATCGGGTATAGAGATTCTAAGAGGCTAGAATAAAGAGATGATGACATTTCTTAGAGCCCAATTCCCACCTCATGACCTAGCCTAGTATTAACCAATGTTTTCAAAATCGGACCAGTCATTGAATCGGAAAAATTACTAGTTCACGGTTCACTGGTTGGATCGACGGTTGAATTACAGTTGAACTAGTGATGTAATAAATATATGATTTATATATTATATAAAATTAAAAATAATTATAAAAATTAAAAATATATAAAATTACAAATTTTAATAATGTTTGATTTTTATATTTAGTATATTAAATTAAATGATAAAGTTTAATATTTTAAATTTTATTAAATAGAAATATGTAATATTTAAGAATGAAGATATATTTAAGATGAAAAAATTTATAATATTTAATTTTATCTTTTTGTCTTTGTATTTTATTGTTTTAAAATTATTCTATTAATTAATTTATATTATTTTTATAATTATTATTATAAAAATAAACAGAAATT
This sequence comes from Vitis riparia, assembly GCF_004353265.1. NCBI lineage: Eukaryota > Viridiplantae > Streptophyta > Magnoliopsida > Vitales > Vitaceae > Vitis > Vitis riparia. Next base: position 9,578,612 of record NC_048433.1, on the reverse strand, counting down.
TAAATATTTATATTTCTGTAAAGATTTTATATGATAAAAATTTGAAATAAAAACTTTAATCTTAGATTCTTATTATATATTTTTTAATAACATCATTTAATAAATATGGTGGAATGCTCAATGGTTCAAACTTCAAAGACTTCAAAGTTCAAACTAAAATTTTTAAGAGATCCATGCGTCCAACCCCCAAAGGGGCAATGTTTTACCTCTAATCAGTCTCATTCCTAGACCCACATTGGAAGCACATGAATTCTATGTGCTCTAAGTGCTTTATAAATACCTTACAACATGCCTTTTAAGCCAAACATCTCAACAAATTGGGCTTGGAAGCATGGCCTAAGTGAAAGTTTTATAAGCTTTTTTGTCATTGGATTGGGCCCTAGTGGTTTGAACCAAATATGAGCTTATAATTAGTTTCAGTTTTAAAAGTATTGGGTGTGGAATGGGCCCGATGGATAATGGGCCTCTTAGTAGTAAACAAATATTTGTTGGATTAAGGTTTGGTCGGTTTGTAAAAAATCGGACAGTTTGTTAGGTTTGGTGGTTCAACCGTCAGTTTGAACGGTTCAATGTCGGTTTGACCATGAAACGGTTCATTAAGATGGACTGAATCGGCAAGTTCATCGGTCAACGGTTTGACCAGTCGGACTGGCTGGTCCGGTCCGGTTTTTAAAACAATGGTATTACTTCCTACATCTTGGACCGATTATATGGTTACCAAAGTTGGGTATTTTTTTTTTTGGACAATTTGGGAATGTAATTGACATTATGTATTTATGGCTTTGTCTTAGTTATTTGGTCACTAGTGATAAGTCATTGACATATATGGGTGATATATTTACCCTGATATATATGGATGGTATATGGATGATATATTTACTTTTACAACATCATTAGATTGATGTATAGTAGTAGAACTCCAAAATAAAATATTTAAGTTTAATTTAAATATATTTTTTGTTTTTGTTTTTTGTTTTTAAATATTAGAAATAAAATTCAACACAAAATGCAAGAACTTTTAGACATTTATTTAAAGCGTAGTGATTTTTAAAATTGAAAAAAAAAAAAAGAATTACTTCGGCCTCAAGTTAATTTTTTTTTAAACAACATATGATAAATCCATCTTTAGGTAAGAATTTCCATATTTTATATTTTTTTTTTGTTTTTAAAGATAAAAAGTAAAAAGTACATCTACAAGAGTTCTGAGTAATTTAATTATTTAAAAAGAAACTAAGAAAGTTTAATTAAAAGAACCGAAAAAGTTAATGATTCTTGACTACATAAGTTATTTAACTCTTAAAGAATTTGAGTGTAAAAAGTTATAAATATAATTTAGGGTTAATGTGACTCATCTTTTGCTAGGATTTGACTAAATATACGTAACCCTTATTTTTTGAAATTTTATCAAATATCGTTTTTTATAGTAAGTGATGTGATTCAAAGGGGAGGGAAGTGAAAAAAAAAAAAAAAAAGAGAGAAGTAATTGATGAAATTTCAAACTGTTAGATATATTTAACTAAAACCTCAATGAAGGTGAATGAAATTAATCATAAAATTTATAACAATAATTGTATAAAAAGTTTTGCTTATTTCTCATTGAATTTTCGTTATATGGATGGTTTTTCTTGTATGTTGAGATTTTAAAGATTTATGATGTGAAAAAGTCAACCATATTGATATAGTATCATATTAAATTTTGAATTTGGAAAATGATAAATAGGATTTAAATAAATAAAATAAAGGTAAAAAATGATTAAGATATAAAATAATGAGATTAAGATATAAAAGAAAAAAAAAATTAAAATATGAAATAAAAAATCAAAATATAAAATATAGAGGGTACAAAATAATTGAACCAAAACAAGGTTTAAAAAATCAGGATATATTGTTGATATATCCTCAAATTTTTGGTTATATGTGGATCCTAACAATTGTCCTATGGTTCAAGCATGGGTTTTTTTAGGTAAAAAACCAACCTTTGCACCATTGGGTGAACATGTCTTTACTTAATAAGTAGACATACATTTTATTTTAAAACTAAATTTTATATATATATTTTAAAAATAAAATATTAAAATAAAGATTTAATAAAAACATTAATTTAGTTATTTATTTTTAAATTTCATTTAATTTATTATTGAAAAACACAAAAATCATAAATTAAATACAAATATAATAACTATATATATATATATATATAGTAGATAAATTATCATTTTAGTATGAAAGTTATTTTTAAAATCAACAAATTATGATTTAAGTATTAAATATATATTCAAATATCACCTATTATTATTATAAAATATCATAAATTATATTATTCATACATCAATTTTTTCATATCTCAATTATAATACATGTATTATTATTTTTTATATTATTTTTGATAAAATTTTTAGTATTTTCATGAATTTTGATTAATTTTTATTCTATTGATATTTTTCGATATATCCTAATCTATTCGTAAAATCAAAATAGTGAAACCATAACCAATAAAATCTAAATGCCCCCGTGGAAAAGGTTCGGAGCAATATCATAGTGGAATAAGTGTGATGATTCTCGTTATGATATTTGGGATGTGATAAATATATTTTTCTTTGCTTATTCAATTAGGAGGAAATGATTTTTCAGATAAACTATATATACATATGGTATTGTACTTTTTCCTCCTTTGCTTTCTTCAAATGACTTCTAATGTCTTTACTAATAAAATTATATTACTTTAATTTAAAACCAAATTCATAAAAAACACCCCTAAAAATAACTTCAACAACTAACATTTCAGGGCAAATTCACAATAGCCCTAAAACCTAATACAGTGAAATTTTCGAGGAAAATATTATCTAGGGCAATTTTAAATCAAATTCACATCAGTCCTAAAATCTAAGTAGAGGAACCACTTTTTGATCAAGACTTACAGGCTGTTGTCATTTCCAGGCAGTAGTAAATGTACATGCCACTGACCCATGAGTCATCCCGTCACAGTTTAAAGTCCCGATAAATTGTTTGCTTGGGAAGACAAACACTTTCCAATAAAGCTGTTTCAAATTCACTCCCGTCAACTGTGAAAAAGTCCATTAATGCGACTATTTACTCTTGCATCTCCTTCACTCTTCCCGTTGAACAAGAGGAGATTCAAAGAAACCTTTCATCTCTCTGTTTGTTGGAAGTTGCAAGACTCTGGATTATGAGGTAACCTTCAGACAATGCATCTTCTTATACACTTTCTTCCTTTTTTCTTTTTTTTTTTTCGTGTGTTTCCTCCACTCTTAGTAAACCCAAATGAATTTCTCAAGGAAAAAGAAATTGGCCCTATCTTCTTCCAGTTAGTCATGATGCAGTAACAAAATTAAACGCCCAAAGAGAATCACTATCTGTGGATCCATTCTATTTTCTCCTCTTCTGATTTCCTTGTCGCCATCTTTTCAACCGTGTGGTAAATGGGATGGTGTAATGTGTAAGCAAGTGATGATTTCAAGGAATAGTTCACCATTTCTCAACTATTAACCTTCTGATTTGCTTGTTTGTCCTAGTGTGTTTTCTTTTTCTTTCTTTTTCTTTTTTCTTTTTTCTTTTTTCCTGATTTTTTTTATCATATACAAAAACTAATGTTTATCGTATGTAATACTAATCCATTATATTTTGTTTCCATGGGATGAAGGCTCTATAAGTTGAGTTGGACTCTTTTATGATTGGCTTTAATGTTTCATGATTAGATTTATTCTTTGAGTGTTGGCTGAGAGTGGGATCAAATCATTCCTCAAGCACTTTGGAAGCTTTTTTGAACACGAACTTCAGTAACATTAATGGCTCCTTCGTCTGGAGGTATGCTGTTGGCTTCAACATCTTTTGATGTTGTGATTTAATTTTTATGAATGATGTACCTTCCTTTGGAGACTATCTTTGGATTATATATGTCAGGAAATCAATAGTTTGATTTCTCATTGCAATGAGGTAGTTTTGAATATTGGATTATATATGTCAAGTATGACTCTCGTGGTTTGAAGGGTGTAAAATAAATATACCTTATAATATATATATTCTTTTTTAGAAAATAAATTCTTTATTTTTGCAAAATGCTAAGGTGCCAAAATCAATTATTGAATTTCAGAATTTGAAATTTGGACCCTTGAATGTATATGAGGAGATTTAGAATATTGAATAAGGGTATAAATAAATGAGATAAGGAATAAATGTATAAATAAATGAGACTTGAAGATGTATATATGATATTACCTATGTTGTGGGGTTTGATGCCTACTGAAAAATGTTTTGTTTGACATTCTAGATGGATCCCATATTTTTTTTTTTTTTGATATATAGCCATAATAATCAACTTCCATATTTATTAACTTCAATTTTCAACCCCTTTTGAATTCTTAAAGTTCATTATGGATTTCTTTTAGGACTATGTAATATGTGTTGTTTTATTTTATTTTTTTCTATTAGCTTGCTCTTATGTTTAAAAAGTATTAGTCCAAATGGCAATAATAATTATGAAATTAGAAATTATCCAAGTTGGCTATGCTTTAATTATTCACCTAAACAAGTGCTTTTATGATTTTACATTGAGTTGATTCATCATGAGATGGAAAAATAGAAAATTTTTATTTACATTTTGAATTCTAAGTTTTTTTTTTACTTTGAATTTTAAACAACTAAATTCATTTGTAGTTGAAAATGATAAGCAATGGCATTTTTTCTCAATTCATTTTTTGTAGTGTAGGTTATTTCTTATGGATGAAAATTGTCAATGGCATGAGCAAAGTCGGAAAAATGGAGGGGTACTTAAAAGAGAGGTATGCAATTGACTATATTTTATACATTTGATCACAATTCAATCATGATTTAATTATGTTATAATTATTTTGAGATATAAAGTAAAGAAGATGAACAATCCCTAAAACTTAGAATTGAATTGATGTTGTTGAGCTTCTAATAATGAATATTAATATTATGGGTTCACACCTATTATACATTTTCAGATCAAAGAAATGTATCAAATTATTATTTTTGGAGACTTTTTTTTTTTAAAAAAATTATTACTAAAAGTGCAAGACTTAACATTAGCATTAAGCTTTAATGCTACAAATTAAAACTTTGACCCCATCCACTTATTGTTGAGATCCAAAATGTTGAGTTTTCTCAAATTTTGGCCCTTGAAAGTAATGTCAAGCACAATTATAGTTTATTATTAGTGATAGCAAGTTGCTATAACATAGTTGATAAAACTTTTAATTTTGGTCATTATAAGCTATTATTTAGTTATTTAGTTTTGAAGACATAGTTTTGGAGCTAAAGTTTTGACAATTGATTAACCTCTAATAGGGGGAGATAAGAGAGATCTAGTTTTTACTTAAGAAGTATTTAGGAAAATTCTACGGTACCGGTACCTCAGTACCATACCCAAAAAAATAGTCTTAGCCATTGGAACAATTTTCCTCACTCTATATAAATAATTATTAATTATCCATGTGTATTTTGATTAAATCTCTATCATGGATTGAAATTTTGATTTTTATCAATGATATTTTATGAATTAAAATTAATTTGATAAGATAAATTATTAATAATTTTAATTATTTAAATAAATTAATGTTAATAGAAAAAGTTGTTACCATATATTTTTAATAAAATTTTAGAAATTAAATCTCAAATAAATTTTTTTATATAAATTAATTTAATTTTTCATTTATAATGTAATAAAATTCTGGACTTTTGAACGTTTGAATGATAAAAATTTTAGTGTTAGAAAAGTTAGAAACGCTTTCTAAAATCACTATCAAAACATACACTTAATTATATATGACTTTCTTTATATCTGAAAGGAAATGGAAAGAGGATAATATCCAATAATGAAGTTTATTGGTAGATAATATCCAATAGTGAAAATTGGATATTAGAATAAAATAAATAAATAAATTATGAGATATATATGATACTGTAACACTATAATTTTGTAGAAGTAAAAAATAATAAAAATGATAAATAAATAAATAAAAGATAATAATTATAATGCAACACTTGAACGTAAAAACTCTCTAGTTGCATACAATGAAATGTAGATAATATCCAAGGAAAATTCTATAGTACCACTTCGATACCTATTGAAAAAATAGTTTTGGCTATTGGATGAATATGGTTCAATCCGGATCGTCCAACTGGCTTATGTATTTTAATTTTTTTAAAAATATATCAAAAATAAAAGCAGGTTGTCGGTCACCTTGATTTCCCGTTTCTATCTTGCTTAATCTTGTCTAAAGACAAAAATTTGTCCGATGGGTATTACACTTTATGCCTATTTTCGGAGAGGTGAGCTATTAGATTGATGGGTATTACAACTTTTCTTGGATTTTAGAGTTAAGCTTCAGAAATTTGAGGCTGTGGATATGGAATTTTTGGGTGAAATGAGAATTTACAAAGAGAGTGAGCTGAGTGGGTATTTGAAGGAGAAATAAGACAGAGGAGAAATCAGCAAGAAAAGAATCAGGCGAGCTTTGGCGGAGTATCCGAAGCCAATCTCCCCCTGCAGGCAACTCTACCTACTCTCCCAGAACAGGTACTTCACTCATCTTATGTCATTTGGTAGTGATTGAAATGTCGAAAAAGTTCGATGATATTTATGAGAAAGACATGATATTTTTACCGATTCGAAAATATCTATTTTTATCGATTTTTTGGGAAATTTCCCGATATTTCCTACCAGTCCAGGCTGCGCACAAACATGATATTTTGACCGATTCAAAAGTATCGTCAAAATTTTGGTATTTTTATCGATTTTTTTTTGGAAATTTCCCGATATTTCCTAAAAATCTAGGCCACACACAGGATACAAAATCTGTTCATTTAAAAAAAAAAAAAAAAAAAAAAAAAAAAAAAAAAAAAAAAAAAAAAAAAAAAAACATAAGATGCTATTTGGTAATCTGATCATGATTTGCAGGCAAAGGTTGTGTTTTTCAGCCTAGCTAAAAAATTGTGGATTTAGGGTTCGTGAAATTTAAATCCAATGGCACAAAAGCAAAGAGACCCCTAAAACAGATCCAAAAAACAGAGGGAGCAAAAAAAAAAAAAGTAATTTTTTTTTTTTTTGTTTTCCTTGGGGGTTTTGCATGGATTTTCTCATAAATCAAACAAACATGAATTTTCTCAGAAATTGAATGGAGGGTGGATTTTGTTGGGAATCAAACGGGGGTTGAAAAAAAAAATGATAACATGATTAGATTAGTACCTACGAGGATTGAGAGTGGCAGAGTAAAATGGAGCCTTTTTAGGGATTCTCTCGTCTGAAGGGCAACTTAAAAAAAGGGCTTCTTGACGCCCGAGGCCCCGACTGAGAGAAGTGGTAAAAATAGGGCCTTTTTAGGGATTCCTCTCTCTATATAAATAATTATTAATTATCTATGTGTATTTTGATTAAATCTTTACCATTGATTGAACTTTCGAATTTTATTATCGATATTTTATGAATTAAAATTAATTTGGTAAGATAAATTATTAATAATTTTAATTATTTAAATACATTAATGTTAATAGAAAAAATTGTTCACATATTTTTAATAAATTTTTAGAAATTAAATCTCAAATAAAATATTTTATATAAATTAATTTAATTTTTCATTTAAAATGTAATAAAATTCTAGACTTTTGAACGTTTTAGTGTTAGAAATAATAATGCAACATGGATTTGAACCTAACTCTATCATTTTAAAAAAGTCCCTTATTACCACTAAAGTACCTTAATATGATATAAAATACCATTTATTAGTGTTATATTGTTTATTTGAAATTATGAATGTTGACTTGTGTATAAAATAATAATAAATTTTTGAGGTACAATAAAAGACTTTTTTTTTTTAATAATTGTGTGTTTCTAATTAAAATTTGATTTGTTCAAATATTTAATTAAAGTATGAGTATATGTTACTCATTAAAATTAAATTAAATTCTTTTGGTCAGGTGCAAAATGGTACGGTTGAGGAGAACTAGGAAAGTACTAAGGGGTAGAGGACCTTGGCCGCGTTTGGATACAATCTTGAACTAATATGTTCAAACATTTTGAAGAGGAATATATCTTAGAGTCAAACCGTAAAAACCATATTCTACAAATGTCATTAACAGAACCTGATAAAAAAGTTCTTGAAAATATATGGGAATCCATTCAAGAAGGGCCTCATGGTTTCACAAATAGATCTTTTGATGACCTAGTAGCTATTTTCAAGGAGCACTAGGAAAAATACTTCATGAAGAATGCCATCAGATGAACAATAGTGCTTTCTATTTCTCCCAACTTACGAAATGCAAGATTTTCAAATTCTAGTAGGCATAAAAATCTTACAGGGCTCGGTTATTGAAAACAACTTCTAGAGTTATAGAAGACACTATGTATAATCTTAACTTTGTTCCTTTTAATTTCAAGGGAGAATATTAGTTTTCCTTCTATATATTACATTTGCTTTTATGTTTTGTACATAACATGTAAATAATTTGATATGCGAGACATGACATGTTGATGTGGCCTCTCTCACAAAAAAATTCTTTAACTCGCATTACTTTGTTAAGTTGTATGTAAGATCTCATGATTGAGTATGAGGTATATCAAACTTCTCATGAAATGTGGGAAGCGTTAAAAGAAAAGTATGGTGGACTTTCAGCTACGAAGCTGAGAGGACTTGTAATGAAATTTGAAAATTACAAAATGCAACTGAACCATACAATGAAACAACATCCTAAGGAGATGAAAAGAATAATAAAAGAGTTTAAAACATTTGGACATATGCTCACTAATGACCAACAAGTTGAGAAAGTCTACTATAGGCATCTCTTTATATATATATATATATTGTGAAAATTTTTTTAAAGATAAAAAATTTTAAAATAGCATACTCTAAATTTAACTTTTTTTTTATTTTCTATTTCTAATCCAACACAACATTATTATATTTAAAAAATTATAAATTATTTGATATAATTTTAAAAAGTGCCTTTTTGCTATGCCATGTAAAAAAGATAAGATAAAATAAATAAAAAAGATTTAAAGTAAATAAATTATTTTTATTTGATAATTTAAATTTATTTTAATTAGTTTAACTCATCGATCTAATGATTAATGTTTTTAGAAAAAAAACTCCATTTTGTTACAAATGTTTTCAAACTCATTGTTGTTAAATTCAAAACTTAATTCTTATTAGTATGCTTACTATGTTGTAGGCTACACAGTTGCTTAATATAAGAGGAGTTTATCTTATTTTGAGCAGTCTTACTGCATCTTGACTTAGAAAGCCAAATATGTAAGATTTTATATTTGTCACTTGATTATTTGAATATAGTACATAGTTTTAATTAGTTGTAAATTACATTCATAATGTTGTATTTTAAATAGGAGCAAACAATCGTTTGAGGAGAATGATCCCCCTTCAAACCAAAAACGTCCTATGGGTTCATGGCTTTATTATTTGTAAGAATATATATACATATATAGTTAATTCATTTTGGATATTTATTCATATGTTGAAAATATAATCATTTTTATGTGATTTTTTTTTTTTTGTAGTCGAGAACAAGTACTCGCAAGAAAAGAAGATAACAAGGAATTGATAATAAATCATGATGTAAGAAAAGAAATGGATATTTGCATGATATATTTTTTAGTCAACTTTTATACTCTGTATGATAACTAACTAATTTAATATTACATTTGTGAAAAGAGATTGGGAAAAAGTGGCAATCCCTTTCAAATGGAGAAAAAAAAGAGTTCTTAGAGAAGTCTAAAGAATGCCCTCATGAATATCTAAAACAAAAGGGTCGAAACTCAAAAAAATGCATCAAAGGTAAGAAATTCGAAATTTATGTTTTTAAATTATGATAATATTTTCTTTCAATTTAAAATATATATGCTTATGTATATTTATGACTTCCAGTCGTATCTTCACACGCGTTGTTCACTTGATCGGGTGTATAAACTACTTCAACACTTGCAACCTAATCAAAAGGCGGCCATACAAGAAATAGGGTTTGGAGGTATTTTAGGATTGCGATGTACTAAACTTGATCATAATTTATGTCATTGGTTGGTAGAGAATTTTGACACTCTTTCATGAAACAACATGTGTCACTCTATCCCAATACTGATGGTCAAACATTAATTTTTCCATATCTTGTCCAATGTTTGTTCGATTGAGCTTGTGTAGTACCCATTCACCACTCAAACAATTTCTTCAAATCAACCTTTTTTTTTAAGAAGACTTTCAAGAGCAATATAATTTATAGTAAACCTTGTAGTTCTCGGTCAAACAATGTCGCCACCATAGTACTTTCTCATTTCTGCAAGTAACCAACCATGATTGTAAATGAAGTTGGTTATCTTATGGTCACTACGTATCACATCTGCAACACTAGGTATTTTTCCGATGTCTTCAAACATTAGGTCGATGCAATGTACCGTACATGGGGTCCAATATAAGTTAAACTTCTTCATCAACACCTTCCCTGCTGTCACGAACGTTGACCCGTTATCTATGACAATTTAGACCACATTATCTACCCCAACTTCTTTGATGACATTCTTCAATAGTTTGTATATTTATTTGTGGTCTTTGATATTGTTCGATGCATCAATTGACTTAAGGAACATTGTACTCCCTTTTAAATAAACCATGAAATTAATTATACTTAATCTTGTGGGTCATGTCCATCCATCTGACATTATGGTACAACCATATGTCACCCATTTCTCTCTTTGTTGGTTCACATAAGCTTCCATATCTTTGTACTCCATTTCCAAGTACTTATTCTTTATTTCATATGGAGATGGAGGTTCAATTCCCATTCCTACAAATCATATGTAAGACACATTTGAAACATGACACAAAAGACTACACCTACTCAAGGTATGAAACAATATAAAATTTGAGAAATTAGAAATTACCTACTTGTTGTGCACCAATAATCATATTCTTGAAGTGGTAAGAGTTTGCTATATTGAGTGCAATGCTATCATAAATGAAGAATTTACTTATTAAGCGTCCCATTGTTTCTTTAATTGAACCGCCCTTTAATGTATCTTTACTATTTTTTTTTCTTATTGTAGAAGACTTGTAGAGGGAGGGTGTAATAGATGGTGATGGGTCTGAATATTGCGTACTTTGAGATTTCATTATTGTCGGTGCACCACTAGGGTGTGAAGATTCCCTTGTTTTACGCTTGCTTCCCATAATAGTTTCATATTGTTGCCTTTAATGCACGAATTGCTTCTCGATAGCCAGCCTACTCATCTGGGTGCATATCTACTAGATACATGTACACTTCTTCATCTTCATCATCATCATCGTCCATGATGCGTATGCCTGGCCCCCATAGTGCCATGTAATTGGGCTTAGATCTCTTCAATATGTGTAGTTTTCATTGCTTTTGCTTTACTTTTTTTCATGTAACATCTCTCGTATCTCTTCTTTCACTTCGGGTGGCACTATAGGATACTTTTTGGTGTTGTTATTTGGGTCTCCATGGGCTAAATGATACTTGAATTGATTAATACCTCCACTCTTCATTAACAGTCTACAAAAATTACAAATTGTCCAATTTTGGTTCCCCTCTACTGGTGAACAATACTTCCAAGCTACATCTCAATTGAACATGCCACTCCCACCACCTCCACCTCCACCTCGACTTCTACCTCCACCTCTACTTCCACTTATACTAGCCATTGCAAATCTATTGAACATATACTATTTAATTACAATTGAATAAAAATTTAAATTAAACAATTATTAAAAATAAACTTATTGCAAATGTACTAATTAATTATGATTGAAAAAAAATATTGAAAAAATTGAGAAACTACTAATATTGTTAATTAACTTAATAAATTAACTAAACTAAATTAATTATATGAAAATATACTAATTCATTCAAGAGTTAAAAAAATGTACTAATTAATTACGATTGAAAAGAAAAAAATTGAAGAAATTGGGAAACTACTAATATTGTTAATTAACTTAATAAATTAACTAAGCTAAATTAATTCTATGAAAATCTACTAATTCATTCAAGTGTTAAAAAATGTACTAATTAATTACGATTGAAAAGAAAAAAAATTGAAGAAATTAGGAAGCTACTAATATTGTTAATTAACTTAATAAATTAACTTAACTAAATTACTTCTAAGAAAATCTACTAATTCATTCAAGAGTTAAAAAAATGTACTAATTAATTCAAATGCACTAATTAATTACGATTGAAAAAAAAAAATTGAAGAAATTGAGAAGCTACTAATATTGTTAATTAACTTAATAAATTAACTAAGCTAAATTAATTATATGAAAATCTACTAGTTCATTCAAGAGTTAAAAAATGTACTAATTAATTACAATTGAAAAGAAAAAAAAATTGAAGAAATTGGGAAGCTACTAATATTGTTAATTAACTTAATAAATTAACTAAGCTAAATTAATTCTAAGAAAATCTACAAATTCATTCAAGAATTAAAAAATGTACTAATTAATTACAAAGGAAAAGAAAAAGAATTGATGTACTAATTAATGACAATTAAAAAGAAAAAATAAAATTGAAGAATTAAAGAATATACTAATTAATTACACTTCAATACAAAAATAATTAAAATTTAAAACAAACATACCTTAAAAAAAAAAAATAACCTTGGAAGCAATGAAAGATTAAAGATGAAATGTGGATGAAATTGGTAAAAAATTAGCTATTTATAGAAAAAAAAAATGGGCCAAAATAGCTGTTGGATCGAAATCTAGGTGAAATATGACCATTGGATCATCATATAGCTGTTGGGATTCAATTCTGGCAGTTGGATCACATCCAAATTCAATTTGGACCATAAAATGCACATGAAATTGACTGTTGGAGCTCGGACCAAATCTGGATCGTTAGATCAACGTGGGGAAGTTGGGATTTGTTAGATCAGAGGACTAGGGAAGCAGATGAAGGCGCCCAACTCCAACCAAATCTAGACCGCCAGATCAACGTGGGGAAGTTAGGAGCAGTCGGATCAGAGGACCAAGCAAGTAGATGAAGGCATCGGTTTTTTCAAAAAACCGATGAAAAATCGACGATACAAACCGAAATTTTGCTGATTAATTGCAATGGTTGATGATTTTTTTTGAAGATTTTGTCAATTTTTTGCCTGAAGCTTATTTTTTTGGTGATTTTGATTGAAATTTAATGAAATTCCTCTCGTCGACATTTTGCCCCTTCTTTCGTATCGCTAATCGTCGAAACCCAAAATTTCGATGGAAAAAAAAAAGATTTTCATCCATGGAATCTATGAGTATAGGGACTCAATTTAGTGACTCCTCAAATGTGGTTGACACATACCCTCTTTATGTGATGAGTTAGTCAACCTTCAAGTTCAACCAATGGAGAGTGTGGTATGTTGAGCTACTCTCATTCTGCACAAATGTCATACCAAGTTCCATACCAGATGTAAAGAGGATTTGACATGAACACATGGGTGAACCTCGAGTATCCTATCTATGTAGAGATAGTGTGCAGGACTTAAGAGATATATATGTGGCATGTTAAAATTTTTAACTAATATTATCGAGAGTACTCAATGAGTTGGTACCAATATTGTCTCCAACAATAAGATGGGGTTTCTTCATCTACCAATTTCATTTAACCACATTGGTCCTCTTTTTGGTATTAAAGGGTAATTACAATGTAATATGTACAAATTATTAATATTTAATGAAATCAAGTCTTTCATGTGGCTTTATAATGAATGTACAATTACAAAATTCACATTTCTTATTGATCAACATGATATAATTACATCTAAATCGCAAATCATATTATACATATATATCAAATTCTTTAACAAAATAACTTTAAAATGTCTATTATGCTTCTAATTACATTACTATGAGCTTTTTTTTTTTTTTTTTTTTTTTTTTTTTTTTTTTTTTTTTTTTTTTTTTTTTACATTTCCATGAGTTTTGATCAATTTTTAGACCTATTGAAACTTTTTTCCAAAATATTCGTCGATATATCTCCTATATATCCATAAAATTGAAGTACTAATATATCCATGATTATCGATATTTTAAACCTTGTTTATGCATGTCATGTTTTAATATACTTATTAAGTACCTTATATTTTGCAGTGAACTTGTTAATTTTCAATATGAGGATGCAAATCAAGAAGACATTTTTACTTTAGGGCCTAGACAAAAATTACTAGATATGGTGAGGAATACAAGGATAAACCCACTTCTTATTAATTTTATTACATAATTAATATTGTTAATTTTTTGTGTTTAATTTTTAGATCATAAATGTATTTGCATGCAAACTTAGTACTTTTAAGAAGCAATTCAAGGAATACGGTCCACGAGATGCTATTTACCCACCATATTTATGGTATGTTCATCCATTATATTTCTTATTAAAGAAAAAAATGAAACCTAATAAATATTGTGATAGTTTATTTTGTATAGCAAATGATCTTGCATGGTGGTAGAAAATTGTCAAATTCTAGCAAGATATTCACATATTATCAAGCACATGGAGAAATGAAGGATTGTGATAAGGTACATATATGAAGTTATATTCATATTATAGTTGTGAATAATTATCAATGCTAAAATGTGTGTTTTGTTTAGATACACATATTGATGCATGATACATGTTCGGATCATTGATATTTGTGTGTGATAAATCTTGATCAATGCAATATTCATATCTTCGATTCATCATCATCAAAAGAAATGGATCACATGTGAACTACATATGTGAAAACAGTGGTATATGTCTTACATTTTAATTAATTTTATTAATTTTTAGTGTTAGTTGTTAACTTGACATGTTTTATGTTGCTAAAAGATATAATGATATGAATTAGGTTGAAGAGTGTGCACATTTTTTTAATCTCAATAGGCATGACAAGAATTTATCAAGTTTTCCTATTGAAAGACCTACATGGGTACATGTGCAAGACAATGGGTTAACAAGTATAACTATTTTATCAAATATAATGTGTTCAAAATAATATTACTATGTACTAACTAGATAAATTTTGTCTCATTGTTTATGTTAGGTGGGATTATGGAGTATATGCCATTAATCATATACAAAGATCGGAATACAGGGACTCAAATTCAACCTCTTTCCATTGGGAGTCTACACTCGCAAGGCATAAGTCTGCAATTGAATTAGTGTTTGATGATGAAAATAGTGAGAAAGCCATAATACTAAGTAAAATTCATAATCATACAAAAAGCAAGAGAAGAAGAGTATAGAATACAATCAAGAGTTGATTTTTTGTCTACATGATTTTTTACATTATAGTAGCACTCATTGGTTTTGATATGAAAAACTAGATCTCGAAAATCCGGATGTAAAGTGGTTCATAGTAACCTACATTGAAATATTTATAGTTATATATATGACTAAATATTAAATGCTTAGGAATTTCATTCAATATATGGATAAATGACATGTGGTTTAAATAAGTTTCTATATGACTTTTACTTGGTTTGTGAAGTAATTTGGTGGATGTAACCCGAGCCATAAATCATATAAGCTTGTTTCTAGACTATTCTGAAATGTGCCAAGTGTTTCTTGTAATATGATTTAATTTTTCAATTACTCTCATAAAGAATATTTTGCACATCATGATAAAACTTACAAAAAAAAAATGTTAAATTTTTATTTTGAGAAAATTCATTTGTCTCATGTCTTATCCACTTTCCATGTTGTGATTTAGTAATGAAGGCATGTCTCCCTATATTAACATAAATGATATTTTATTTCAATATACAAATAAATGATATATATTTTAGATAAGTTACTTTATGACTCTTGCTTGGCTTGTAAACTAATTTGGTGGATGTAACCCAAGCCATGAATCATATAAGCTTGTTTCTCAACCATTTTGAAATGTGTCAATTGTTTCATGTAGTATGATTTAATTTTTCAATTACTTTCATAAAGAATATTTTGCACATCGTAATAAAACTTAATAAAAAAATGTTAGACTTACATTTTGAGTAAACTCATCTATCTCATGTCTTGATCGACCTTCCATGTTGTGATTTAGTAATGAAGGCATGTCCCCATATATTATCATGAAAAAAAGTCAATTTTTTCTTTCAATCAATTTAACCAAATAAATATAAATATAAAGTGAATAATTAATAAATTTAGTGATGAGTTTGAATATACCATTTCTTTAATTGAATCTTCAATGTGGATGGATGCATTGTGAATCTTAACAAACTTTGGACATTTTTTAATAGTGTGTCCTATTTTCTTACATTTCTCACAATGCCTTGGTTTCTTACATTTGTCTTTTAAGGTACCTGGATTATCTTTGGTCTTTACAATGTTAGGATCTTGAACATGGTGTTTTGTAGGTTTCAAATCTTCTCATTCACCTTTTTCCACTGAATTTTTACAAAGTTCTTCCATTTGACAAGTGAGTCTTTGAATTTCACATCTAGTCTCTTTTAAAAAAATAATTTGATTAAGATGCAAAATAAGACATCCATGAGCACATAGAGCTAAGTGCATCATATTGTATGATGTTAGTCGCATCACCTTGACTTTCATTCTCATGATGAACTTAGACCATTTCTTTTGCTAACTTAGACCACCTCTTCATAATACAGCTCTCAGGTATTTCTTCAATGTGTTCTATCTTCATTACAACAATCATGTGGGGATATGAAAAATCAATTGACTTAAACATTATACAAGTACATTTCATAGACTGATCACCATTACCATAACATACTTTCCAGAACTTGTCAAGGCTTCTAAACTTGGTCAATGGATGGACATGATAACCTCCATGATTTTTTGTATCGACAGGGAAAAACAATTTTGCATTCTTCATCTCATCCTTAAATTTGCGAAAAGATTGCCTTGTGAAAACAATCTCTGCATGTTTCTCAAGCGCATAGAGTTTGGTTGTTAGAATAGCTGAAGAATGGTGTGTCTCAAACTTTGCATTTGCCTCATTATGAAAAATATGTGAGAGTGCTCTATCAAAATTATTCACAAACTCAAACAGCTTCAAACGACTTTAAGGAAATGATTCAGGTATGCATTCATGCTTTCACACCTTTGCGTGTTATTCACACCTGAAAAAAAAAAAAAAAAAAAAAAAAACCCTTAAATAAGCCTTTGCCTATCTGGAACGCTTAACATATATATCACCCACTTATGTCCATGAAGAATAAACATTTCCAACAAATCATTTCATGCACATTCAAATTCTTCAATGATGTCTTCCATGAACATGCACTTAGAAAAATGATTAGTAAAATCTTTGACATGGACATTAGTGAATGCATTGTGTTGAATATGCCAAGCACATAATCGATGATAAGAGTATGAAAATATCCTCTTAATGGCTTTACGCATTGCTTTATCCCCCCATAAGTAATAATAGAAAGAGGCCTTTTGTTATTCATTGCATCAAGAAATGTCTCCAAGATCCATGTATAAGTGCTAGCACTCTCATCTAGCAATAATGCACATCCAATCACTATAGTTTGATGGTGATGGTTAATGCCAACTAGTATGACTAATGGATTTTTATAAGCATTAGTCTGATAAGTTGTATCAAATGATAACACATCTCCTAAACAAGTGTAATCCAATCTACTTGTAGAATCTACCCAAAATATGTTTGCTAGACGATTGTCTTCATCAACATTGTACTTGTAATAAAATGATGGATCCATCTAAGCCTTTCCACACAAGCAAGCCAAAGCACCCTCTGCATCACCATTTCTTATTTGAACTCTACGATTAACATCAGGATTGTTATATAGATCTTTTTTTGTGAAGCCAACATTGTTACATCCACCTGATTGTTGCTCCATGTAATCCATAATTTGGCTAGTTCTCATGCTAACACCTCGCATTGTATTCAATTAAGTGTTATCTGCATTTTTCATGATCGTATGAGAACAAAGGAATTGGATATTTTTTTGTTCCACCAAAGGATGATTATGTTCGGTCATAAACTCCTTCACAATCCACTTTGTTCATTTGTTTGTCAAACCCAATATGAAATGTTGGCTCACAACCAACTCTAGTTATTGCCTTAGGTTCTCGTTTTCAATTTTCATTCTCCAAACACACTCTTTGTCAATATCCTTCTTTCGAGCAAACCTACTTACGAGATATTATATTTTGATTCTTATCTCATTCTACATCATCCTTTCTAACACCGAATCTAGTAAAGTTAGGAAATAAATTATAAAATTCTTCTACCTCCTCTATTGAGTTGAACTCCATTTTCCATACATTTTCAAGTGTTAAACCATTCAAAATCTTCTTTGAACCTAGCATGACCTCTTCATTAGACTCAATTTTCATATTGTTATCATATTGGTAACTAAAGTCTTCATCGTTCAAATCGATAATGAATTACTTTCCTCTGCATTTGTCCATCATATCTATGACGAAACCGATATATAAAAGAAAGAGTAATTAGAAAATTACATTATCTAATCATATTTGTTATCAATTTGGTTTTTTTAAAAAATAAATATTTTATATCATTTCATACCTTGTTTCACATGTTTCATATCATATATCAAAATCATTCATGTCTCTTCTCACATTTTTTAATAAAGATATGAATAATATTTTATAATCCTTAAATACAAAAAAAATGATATAAAAATATTGAATTTGATAACAAATAACTAAATTATCTTAATTTGTTTAATAAAATTGTTCATACCATCTCTCACATTGTTCATACCCCTTTTCACAATGTTTATACCCTCTCTCACATTGTTTGAACCATCTCTCACATTGTTCATACTCTATCTCATATTGTTTGTACTCTATCTCACATTGTTCATACCCCTTCTCACAATGTTTGTACCCTCTCTCACATTGTTCATACCCCCCCTCTTACAATGTTTGTACCCTTTCTCACAATGCTTGTACCATTTTCACAATGTTCATACCCATTCTCACAATGTTCGTACACCCTCTCACAATGTGTGTACTCCCTCTCACAATGTCTGTACTTCATCTCACAATGTTCGTACTCTCTTTCACATTGTTTCTATCTCCTCTCATAATGTTCATACCTTCTCTTATAATGTTCGTACACTCTCTCACATTGTTTGTACCTCATCTTACATTATTCATACACAATCTCACATTGTTCGTACTTCTTCTCACAATGTTCATACCCCCTCTCACAATGTTCGTAACCCCTCTCACAATGTTAGTACCCCCTCTCACATTCTTTGTACCCTCTCTCACATTGTTCATACACTATTTCACATCATTCGTACCTCATCTCATATTTTTTGTACCATCTCTTACATTATTTATACCATTTCTCACATATTTTGTACCATTTCTCACATTGTTTGTACCCTCTCTCATTTTGTTTGTACCCCTTCTCACATTATTCGTACCCCTTCTCATATTGTTCGTACCTTGTCTCACATTGTTTATATACCCTATTTAACATGACATTTCTATCTACAAAATTTATATTTAAATAAATAAAAAAGAATCAAATTTTACCTTTAACACTTGTAATCACTTGGAATCTTTCATATAATATCTTCCCAAGAAACAAAAATTCTTATTTTCCTTCTTCAAGATATAAAAAACTTCATCTTCAAATTTAATCTATGAATACAAAAAAAAATGATATAAAAATATTGATGACTATTTTATAATAAATGACTAAATTGTCTCTATTTGATTAATAATAACTCATAAAAAATTCAAAAATCTAAATCTTATAAATCATTACATATTTAAATGTTATTTAACATGACATTTCTATATACGTAATTTATATTTAAATAAAAAAAAATCAAATGTTACCTTTAACACTTGTAATTACTTGAAATCCTTCATACAATATCTTCTCAAGAAACAAAAATTTTAGTTTTCCTTCTACAAAAAAATGATATGAAAATATTAATAATAATTTGATAACAAAAGATTAAATTATCTTAATTTTATTAATAATAAAATCATAAAAAAAAATTCTAAAATCTAAATTTTATAAATCATTACATATTTGTTATTTAACATAACATTTCTACCTACAAAATTTATATTTAAATAAAAAATATCAAATATTAAATTTGACACTTGTAATCACTTGAAATCCTTCATCTTCTTCATGGAATACAATTTTTTCTTTCTTTCTTCCTCAAAAAGTTTCAAACTAGATCTTCAAATTTGATTTATCAAAAGACATCCCACATATTTTCTAATATAACAGTTGAAACTATTTAATTTTCATATTAAATTAGTATCCCTTTTTGAATAATGAGTGTATAAAGGTAGTTGGTAGGATTTTTTTTTTTTTTTAGATAAATGTTAGGTAGTTCATTAAATAACAAATTATATTTGATATTTAATAATAAATTATAAAAAAAGTTATAATATTTAGATATGTACGAGATGCATGCGATTATTTCTCACAAATAGGTCATCTTTACTAGTTTCATAAGTTTTTATTTTTTATTTTTCAATGACATGTCATTTTATTGTTGGGGACAAATGTAGGTAGGTACCCCCAAAATAAATAGTGGATATATACCAAAGAACAACCTATAAAACAAACATATACCTTACAATGAATCAAAAGGAACTTTTCCTCTTGACTTTTTGTAAGCCTTAACTTTTTAGTTACATTCCTTCCCATGCTAATCCTTTACACCCAACATTGGGACGAAAGTAGTCTAAACGGGTCCATTGATTAACCCTAGCAACACTTAAACGTACAGGAATGTATTAGACTAAAAAGACTTAAATTTGTAGTTCAGATGATTGTTGTTGACCCAAATAAAGTTGGTGAATTCGTTTTTGATAATATTTGTCTAGACAATGATGTGTACCATTTGTGAGTGACCTACATAACAAATGGTATGTATACCACATTTTTATTTACTCATTCTTCATTTTATTTCATTACAATTTGGGTTGGACTATTATTGAACTTGCAAAAACAATAATTTTCTTAACATGTAATATCATTATTTATTATTTTAATGATGCATATTAATCGATTATTCATGCAACTTGTTCGTTGGTTTTAACAATTTGTTTTTTTTTTTTTATTTCAAGTATTTTACTTCTTGTTTTTCTAGATGAAGGTTCATGACTTGTTTGTTTATGTAGAAGAACTAGTATATAAATAATCAATATAAAATGTTACAATTTCTTTTTTAATCTATGTTTCTATAGTAAAAAGTTCATCGTAAGTTTCTTTTATAGCGAACTCGTACTCACTCAAATATTTAAGAGAGGTTAGTTTCTTAACATCTTTAGTTAGATCTTTTACATTTTGGATTCATATCGAACATAAAATCCAAGTATTACACTTAACATGCATTTTGGTTTCCTATACTTTTTTTTTTTCTTTTCTAAAGTGCAATATAGGCCTTAAACTTAGTATGATTTTTTTTTTTCCAGATTTTTAAATATGTTATATATTTAACTTAAATATATGTGAAGTATGTCTATGGAAATTATTAACAATTAGTAGCACATATGTACATTGCCCACCACCATATCAGGGTTTCAACTCCTAATAGCTCGTTGTATATGAATTCGAGGTTAGTCTCATCTTGCATAAGGGTTTGCCTCAAATCCATTTCAAAATTAAACTCTAATTCATTCATCTCCACTCTCGTGGCTTCTCAATTGCACAAGATAGTTATCCACATATCACAAAATTTAGTACACTTAGTGCATTGACGAACCCTAAGAGATGGAATTGAAGCCAAGAAGGAAGAACACTGCAAAAGAAATGACTTTTGTTGTGATATTTTAGGTTTTTTTGAGAGAAATGGTCTTGATTAAATGGTTGGGAGCTTGATAAAGTCAAGGGTCGTGTCATAGAGAGAAAATTAAAGACTAGAGAATCAAGAAAAATGTTGATATGATATTTTACCTTTCAATTGGAGAAGAACAGAAGAGAGAAGAGAGAGAAAACTAAAGAGAGAAATAAAGAGTTTTAATTGGTTTATCTCAAGCCATTAGAGATGACAGTAGAAAGATAAAAAATCAAATAAATAAATAAATTTTCAAAAAATTTATAAAATAAATCCTTTGAAGAAACAAGAGGTAAAATACTCATCGATTCAATAGATCTATGCTACTAAATCCTATACCACTTGATGCATGTTATGTAGTAACCTCACATTCAATTGAAAGCATTAGCTAACCTTGTTTACTTAGAAGCCTCATCTTGAGCAGCTTTCAGAGTGATATAGTAGAATTGACAATCAATGTAAATGGGGATAGAAAGCGCTAGGTTAGGTTAAGGTTTGGAGCAAGAAGCTTCAAACTCTAAGCTCTTTCAAGATGGCCATTGATTCATGCCCAATTGGTGTCTCAGCTGATTCGTGTCCAGCTGGTGCTCCTTGATTGAGGAAGTAATCAACAAAATTTATAACCTATTACACCATATACTAGGGTAGCAAAGAAAAAACTACTATAACATAGTGGCTCTAGGATCGTTCACTGGGAAGGGTTTTCAAATTACCAATGATACCAATTCAAAGTGAATTGGTGCTGTTTCAATTCAAGGTTAACTTAAGAAATAAAACACAAACTTTGGTTGAAAAAGGTTTAGCTTTAAACTAACGGCACAGTAAGTAATGGAAATTACTTAAGAAGAAAAACATTCCTTGGAGATTTAGGTTCACAGGGGAGGTTCCTCATGCAGAAACGTAGTTCCGGCCAGTTGGTTCATTTCCTCGCATTAGAGAATTAACATATAGTCAATTCTCTAACCGGTGTTGTACAGATCCTTAATTGGATTTCACCTCTAATTCCTTCTCACTGATGCAACTTGCAATGGTTCGTGCCTCTCACTTAGCATTTACCATTCAAGGTGATCTTTAACCTTGGACTTCCCTTCTCAAGCTCGCAAGAGATAACTAATGGATGTCTCCTTGGAGTCCAAAAGCTTACCAAGTGTTGGCAATTCTAGAAAATCCTACCTTCAAGTCACCTCCCAGAGGCTCGCAAGGGGTAAACTAGTGCATCTCCATGGACAGAGATCACTTGCCTTACCAAGTGTTGGCCCAGGTGACTCCAAGGCGTTTTAAGTTAACTAAAAATATAAAAATCACTAAAGGATCACACTTTCTCTTCATTCATGGCTGAAACCACAAAGCTACTAATTCTTGCACTTGAAACCTTTCCCGGCAACCTTAGCTCCAAGGAACTAAAGGTTTAGTTACTCATTCTCTGGGGAAACTTCCTCAGAGAGTGCATAACTAATAAATGAAAAATACAATCAAAGTGAGAAGGTAAGGCAAAGCAAATGCTCTATATTTTACTTTCTTTTAAACTTTTACAAAAGGTATGTCGTCTTCTCCGGGAACAGGCTCCCGAGAGCTATTTATATGAAAATTACAATAATAATTATTACATGGATATTTACCCTTTTTCCTAATTTAATAGCTAAGGAAACCTATAATTGGTGGCTTACAAGGAGAGTTTGGGGATTTCGATAACAAAAATCTGAAGAAAAATATCTCAAAGTGTCGGTCGCAAATATCGGGAAGCACTGAGGACCATTTCGCAGGTTAAAATGAGGTCTGCGAGATTGCGTAGATCCACAAAAAGGGCTGCGAAATCACTTCGCAGCAAAAGGCTGATTTCGCAGCGCTGCGAAGTTGGCTTTCAGCTTGCGGTGTTCGGCTTCCAATGGCTGTAACTCCTTCATTTCAGCTCCGAATTGTGTACCGTTTGAATCATTGGATTGCTGACTTCCTAAGCTTTGAAACGACATATAGAATGCATAAATTGGACTTCGGAAAGTGCTCCAAAAGTGGCTGACATGACTGTCATAAAAAATGCTTCATGGCAGATTTCTCTTTACTTTCCCTCCTTGCATTCCGGATTTGCTTATGGCAAAGGACTTCAAAGCTTTGGTTCTTCATGTTTCTGAGCTTTCCATTGCTTTTCCATGGATTCCAAATAACTCTCCTCAATCTCGTATTGCTTTGGTTATCAAAAAGCTACCAAAACACCAAAACTTAACACAAATTGATTAGAAGTGCTTGCAAAGGTCTTTAATATGTTAATTGGATTAAAAGGCAATAACTACTACTCAAAAGTGTTTAAAAGAGTTAATTACAAGCTATGAAATAGCACTTTTTGAGTAGTAATCACTCCCCCCAACCGACATATTGCTAGTCCCTTAGCAATGAAGGAGAGAAAAATAAAAAATAAACAATAAACAATACTATAATTTACTACATCATGCTGATTACTTCAAAAAAAATTAAGTGGCATGATGATCTAACTCTCACATGGAACACTGAAGAAATATAAACTCAAATTTCAACAAGAGTTATCAAAAACTTTGCTAAACACTATTGATCAAGGGAATGCATTATGCAAATTGAAGTTTTAAAATCATTTTCACTTCCAAAGAACCAAACTTTATTCTTCCACAAAAATCTATGTGTAAGATGATAGCTTCCGAATATAGTATGCTAAACTAATCTCTCCCCCCAACCTATCTCTTTTTAACACTTAGCAAACTGACCAAATTCACTAGGCTAAGGACACACTTATTTTTATTTTTTTTTTAGATTTTCAAAAGGTACAAGGCTTAAGGGGTATTCTTTTATGAATTTTCCATGTAACGGGGGTCCATCGATGACTCCCAACCAATTAAGGTTTAGGGCATCAAGCTTTAAGGATTTTTCAACCACTAACTCCTAGGATTTTACCCTAGACTTTTGAAAATGAATTTTTAATACCCAAACACCTACCATATGCTAACTCCACCTATCCACCCTTGTAACGAGCATTGAGGTAGGTGACTCCCAACCAATTAAGGCTTAAGGCACTAGGTTTTAAAGATTTTCACCATATACCCCTCAGACCTTGCTCGGGTTTCAAGGCAAGCAAACATTTTGCTTTCTTTTTCTTTTCTTTTTTTCAAAGGCTCATTGGCCTTTCATAAGGTGTCTCAACATTATTAAATGAGGTCAAAGGTATCAAGTCCCAAAATTTTCCTAAGTCAAGAGGGAAATAGTTTTTCATCTTATAATCAGAATCTATTGTGCACAGTGTGTGAATAGCTTAAAGTGGAAGAACTAAACTTTATTTCAATAGAAGCTTCAACAATTGAACCACTTTAGTAAGCATAATCCAAACTCTAAGTCAAGTGAAAAGCAAAAGTTCAGTTTCTCCTATTTTAATTTGAAAATTTTTCCTCATAATCCATGGAGATTAGAGTAAAAAGTAAAAAACTACAACTAATTTACTAACATAACTGAATTACCAAAATAACTTAGCATACTTCCTTCCTCATTTCTCCCCCCCCCCCCCCCCCCTAACCGAGCTGAGCATTGTCCTCAATGTGATATGGGTGATTGAAATTATAGGGAGGAAGTGGTACCTCCTGAGTGATATCAATTTCGAATACTAATTGGAGAAACCACATGTTTCAAAAAGAATAAAAGATGTGAGTAAAGGAAATAAGAATAAATTAATTCTAAGAGTTAACAAAAAATGCTAGACTTGTATTACTTTAATTCATGTGAGTACAATCGGAAAGAAAGCAATACAAGTAATCCTCATATATGATATCAAAATGATGGGATTTCATAAAAGACTAACAAAAACGAAATACATAAAAGAAATATATAGTAGATATATAAATGATCAGATGGGTGGATGATGTTGGAGCTGATGGCTTAGGCAGATGGCTCTGCCTCTTCAATAGTTGATTCAGGAGGGGCTTGAGGCTCTGTGGCCTGTGAGTGTGGCACTGCAGCGGTGGGGGTGAGATGCTCAACAGCTGATGGAAGACCGAGATGATGCTGTAGCTGCCTCAAGATGGCAGTGTGCTGAGCCTGGGTGGTCAACATCTGCTCCTGGCGAGCTCGAATAGCTGTCATCTCTTAAGCAAGGCTGCTCTGAGACGCGGTCAGGGTCTGCAGTGTGCGGCAAAAATCTCTATACTCTGAAATGGGAATGACCATCCTTGGCTCAGCTGGAGTAACTGGAGGGGCTCTGGATATGGTAGGAGAAGCAATGGGTATACCCTCAGGTATATGATCTAGAGATGCTCTCCTGGCAGTTGGTATCTCAGCTAGCTGTGGGAGCTCTGGCTGCTCAACTCTATATGCTGTCATATTGGTCCACTTGTCGAGAGTAAATACCTCTCGGCATATACGCTTGCGCTCCAGCTGAGGATCTGATGGATACCCCAAATGCTCCAGAATCTGACACAGCAGCCCTGGAAAAAGAAGTGGAATGGCATCAGCTCGCTGCAGCTTCTTCTTATGCACTTTCTCTTCAAAGTAGAGAAGGGCAACCATAATTAGGTGGTGAGGGCCAAAGAAATATCCCTCTGAAATCCTGAACAGGGCCTCTAAAAGAACTCCTCTCCTTTGAGTCCAGTGTTGTAGTAGATAAATGTTGTGACGCAAGAGTGCATCAATGAGAAACATGCTCGGAGGAAGTTCCCTCCTCAATAGATGTGGATTTGTGGAAGCTCTTCTGGACAAGATATGAACCATTTCCAGCTGAGAGGGACTAGTCTATATTCGGTAATCCTCAAAATGGCTTGGCTCGTATGGTATATGCAGGGCCTCTGCTATATGGCGAGCTCCTAAAATGCTATGCCGACCGTCAATAGTAAAATGGATTAGAGTAGGATCTCTGACCTGATTAGTAGTCATGGACTGATAAAAATCCATGGCTACTCTGGGATAAAAAAAATCTCTTGGGGTCAGCAGATGCTCCATGCGATATCTGCGCAGTAGGTGGAATGAATCTGCAAGCTCCGGCCGCAATTTGAAGATGGCTCTGTCAAAGCACAACTCAGAGTGAAATGGTCGAGCTCGGCAGTCCAAATTCCCTTCAATTGGCGGTTGAGTCAGCATCGGACGCCTGATTAGCACTTCAGGAGCTATCCCAGATGGAATTTGGGATTCTGAAAGTGGCGGCTGATGCTCCTGAGCCTCCGCCGGAGGCTCTGATGACGACGCCGAAGATGGTGCCGGAGATGGCTCTGGTGAGGGAACCGGGGACTGCTCTGTTAAGTCTATGGGCTCTGAGCTTTCGACCCTGACTCTCTTTTGCAGGGGATGGCCCCCTGACCTAGTGAGATAACGCCTCATCGGAGGATTCTGTGGTGCGGGCTTCGCCGGAGGTGAAGCAGCTTTTGGCCACGGAGGTTCAGAGGTGGGGCCTTGAACAGGCGCCTCTCGCGGGACTCGTTTGCGGCTGGAATGAGAGGATGATTTGGCTCCTCTGGTTCGCGCTATATCGGACTGACGAAATTTGGCCGGAAGTGATGACCGGAAGAGATGATCGGAGGTTCACGCGTCATCAAGCTCGGGCAAGGGAATGAACAGACGGTTGCTATGGCGTTTTCTCTTTCTGAAACCCTTTCGCAACTCAAATGACCGGTTTTTATAAATAAAAAAAAACTAACAGAATATTGAAGGTCATTTTGATTTTCGGAGAAGAAGGCCAATTTCGCAGCAAAATGGGGTTTTCGCAGAAAAAAACTATTTTCGCAGCCCATTTCGCAGCTGCGAAATGGGGGTCACTGTGCTGCGAAGTGGCACTCGTGTGCCAAAATTGGTTTCGCAGCTGCGAAACACCCTGCGGAATGGAGTTTTGACTGCGAAATTGGGAATTTTCATGCTTTGGAGCTTCGCAGCCATTTCGCAGCTGCGAAATGTGGGTTCTCGTGCTGCGAAGTGGCACTCGTGTGCCAAACTTGGTTTCGCAGCTGCGAAAATTTTCGCAGAGGAATCAATTAAGTTGCGAAATGATTTCGCAAAGGACGATCGTTTTCGCAGAGACACGTTGATTCCGCAACGGCTTCTTTTAGGTTGCGAAATGGTTTCGCAGCGAAGTGCTAATTTCGCAGAGGATTCTCTTAGGCTGCGAAATCTCGCAGACCCTTGTTTTTGCCCTGTTTTTGCACTTTTCTCGCTCCGAAAAACTTACTCTCAATTTCTTTGCATTTTCTCCTACCTTGAAAGGTGGTCAGCTACCACATTCTCTACTCCTTTCTTATCTCTGATTTGGAGATCGAATTCTTGTAACAAAAGAATCCATCTAATCAACCTTGCTTTTGCATCTTGCTTTGTCAATAAATACTTCAAGGCTGAATGGTCAGTGAAAACAATGATGAAAGACCCTACCAAATAAGCAAACAACTAGTATCTATCTGTAACTAAAATGAAAATAAAGGACAACAAAAGAAAACAGGGCTACAAAAACAAAATAAAACTAAGCTGAATTTAAAAGATAAATTTAGATTATGATTAAGTAGAAAAAAAATGAGAATTAATAAAGCGAAAGAAACGTGACCAAACTTGTGATGAAAATCACAAGTACTCTAAAATAGTATCACTATAAACTTGACACCTTCCCCGGCAATGGCGCCATTTGATTCATGCCCAATTGGTGTCTCAGCTGATTCGTGTCCAGCTGGTACTCCTTGATTGAGGGAGTAATCAACAAAATTTATAACCTATTACACCATATACTAGGGTAGCAAAGAAAAAACTACTATAGCATAGTGGCTCTAGGATCGTTCACTGGGAAAGGTTTTCAAATTACCAATGATACCAATTCAAAGTGAATTGGTGCCGTTTCAATTCAAGGTTAACTTAAGAAATAAAACACAAACTTTGGTTGAAAAAGGTTTAGATTTAAACTAACGGCACAGTAAGTAATGGAAATTACTTAAGAAGAAAAACATTCCTTGGAGATTTAGGTTCACAGGGGAGGTTCCTCATGCAGAAACGTAGTTCCGGCCAGTTGGTTCATTTCCTCGCATTAGAGAATTAACATATAGTCAATTCTCTAACCGGTGTTGTACAGATCCTTAATTGGATTTCACCTCTAATTCCCTCTCACTGATGCAACTTGCAATGGTTCGTGCCTCTCACTTAGCATTTACCATTCAAGGTGATCTTTAACCTTGGACTTCCCTTCTCAAGCTCGCAAGAGATAACTAATGGATGTCTCCTTGGAGTCCAAAAGCTTACCAAGTGTTGGCAATTCTAGAAAATCCTACCTTCAAGTCACCTCCCAGAGGCTCGCAAGGGGTAAACTAGTGCATCTCCATGAACAGAGATCACTTGCCTTACCAAGTGTTGGCCCAGGTGACTCCAAGGCGTTTTAAGTTAACTAAAAATATAGAAATCACTAAAGGATCACACTTTCTCTTCATTCATGGCTGAAACCACAGAGCTACTAATTCTTGCACTTGGAACCTTTCCCGACAACCTTAACTCCAAGGAACTAAAGGTTTAGTTACTCATTCTCTAGGGAAACTTCCTCAGAGAGTGCATAACTAGTAAATGAAAAATACAATCAAAGTGAGAAGGTAAGGCAGAGCAAAGGCTCTGTATTTTACTTTCTTTTAAACTTTTACAAAAGGTCCGTCGTCCTCTCCGGGAACAGGCTCCCGAGAACTATTTATATGAAAATTACAATAATAATTATTACATTGATATTTACCCTTTTCCCTAACTTAATAGCTAAGGAATCCTATAATTGGTGGCTTACAAGGAGAGTTTGGGGATTTAGACAATAAAAATCTAAAGAAAAATATCTCAAAGTGTCGGTCGCAAATATCGGGAAGCACTAAGGACCATTTCGCAGGTGAAAACGAGGTCTTCGAGATTTCGCAGACGCACAAAAAGGGCTGCGAAATCACTTCGCAACAAAAGGCTGATTTCGCAGCACTGCGAAGTTGGCTTTCAGCTTGCGGTGTTCGGCTTCCAATGGCTGTAACTCCTTCATTTCAGCTCCGAATTGCGCACCGTTTGAAGCATTGGATTTGCTAACTTCCTAAGCTTTGAAACGACATATAGCATGGACTTTAGGAAGTGCTCCAAAAGTGGCTGACATGACTGTCATAAAAAATACTTCATGGCAGATTTCTCTTTACTTCCCCTCCTTGCATTCCGGATTTGCTTATGGCAAAGGACTTCAAAGCTTTGGTTCTTCATGTTTCTGAGCTTTCCATTGCTTTGCCATGGATTCCAAATAACTCTCCTCAATCTCATATTGCTTTGGTGATCAAAAAGCTATCAAAATACCAAAACTTAATGCAAATTGATTAGAAGTGCTTGCAAAGGTCTTTAATATGTTAATTGGGTTAAAAGGCAATAACTACTACTCAAAAGTGTTTAAAAGAGTTAATTACAAGCTATGAAATAACACTTTTTGAGTAGTAATCACGCAACGTAATCCTTAATAATTTACATACATATGAGTATCTTTATTTTATATCTATTAGATTCATTGTAACGTGAATTTTTGTGTTATTGTAATATGAATTTAGTTATATATTATTGTAATCATGGCGTATAGGCTATTCATTTGAATCATCATATGACCATAAGACAAAAGCTTATTCATGAATTCAATTTAATAAAAACTTTTTTTTTTCTTGAGAACTTGAAAACTCATTAAAAATTTAATAAAAACTTCTCCCATTCATTTAGTTAATTTTATCAAAAAGGTTTATAAATGCACTTGTTAACATTTTTTTTTTTATATAAATTTGAACCTTAAGCCATAACTTCATGATTCCCACCTGTTTTTAAGGTCTTTCTAATGTTTGATATTGTAGGTTAAGTAGTTCAAGTCCTATTGCTCGGGTAAGAAATTTATGATTGAATATCTCAACATCCATTTGAATGGACTGAGATAGCAAGATAGGTGGCATTCATGGACTAGTGGACCCTACCATTCATTTTTAATGTTGCTGATTTTTTAATTTCTCTTGTTACTCACTTATATTTTAATCCCATCTCTTAGCTTTTTTATATGGCAAAATTTCGAATGCCCTCGGTTGATGTTCAAGTGACACGTCCGTGAGCTGCAACATGGAGAGATGACCTTATTAAAAAATGATTAGCCAGGAAAATCCACATGTTCAGCAGATATTGTCACTTGGATGCATGCTTCCAAGCCTTCCGTTGTTCTATTATGTAACACTTGAATAACAACTTGGGCATAAATTAATTTTCTATTTTACTTACTTCACATGCAGTTGGTAAACCAAGAACAAATGCCTCCAGAAAGTCATTATGGCTCTTGCTTTCGCTTTGGCATGCAATGTTGTGACACTCCACTCTAGGAATTTTGTTGACCCTTGCTCACATACATCACCACATATTGAAGGCGAAAATGATGATGGCACAAAGAATGATGACCTTCTCCCCATGTGGTTAAACCACCTAGTGCAGCCATCACTCCACTGTCTATTTCCATTATGAAAATGAAAATTAAATAAAATGACTTTTTTATTTTAATATAAGATATAAGATAGAAAAACTCGCTTCTTATTAGGATTAACCCTTGGAAATTTATAAATAAAAGTGAAAAGAGATTAATGAAGTGCAACTCCTTGGGAGTTGTGATGATGAGGCCTTGCCATGTTTACCATTGGTAGGTAGGTAAGAAATATCCCCTTGTTTATATGAAATCCCTAAACATTGACATGTTACAGTTTTTTTTTATATAAAATATGATGTTATGTGATAATATATTGGATTGCCTTCACTTATTTTTTTAGGGACTCTTCTTTAAAAAATGATTTTATAAATATAAAAAATAATTAAAAATAAAGTTCTATGAACTATTTCTAAAAAATGAAACACTTAAAAATATAAAAAGTATGTTAAAAATATTTTAAGTTCTCAAATAAATTTTTATTTTAAAGAATATTATAGAATTGTTTTTAAAAAATGTTATTATAAATATTTTTTTTGGATACCCTTTTAAAAAATATCCTCAAATAAACCCTGAGTTACACCTTATTCTTTTCTTTCCTTTTATTACATTATTAAAGTGATGTACAACAATTGTGCTCCAAATCCAAACGTTTAATTAAGTTTAATTACATGAGTTCATGTCACAATCAAACTCAGAGGTTAGTAGCATACCATAGTGTCATTTCACATGTGTAATCCAAAGGCTTAACATGAAAATAACTTTACTAAAATAATTAGCAACATATTAATTAAAAAACATGTCTAAAATAGTAATTAAGTTTACCAAAAAGTCTTAACTAGAAATTTGTCTTTACAAAAAAAAAAAAAAAATCTATAATTCCAAATTATGACAATTTTCCCAAAAGTAGTAGTAAAGTTATTAAAGTCCAAATAAACTAATCCTAAAACTAAACAAATAAAAGAACTTCACAAAGCCTTTCTACCCATGTCACTCTTTATTCTTAGAATCAAGTGTACCTTAAAAAAGGAGTGAGCTCGAAAGCCCAATAAAGGAAGAGATCAAGTACATTTATTTATAAAATAAAATGAAATAGAGAATACTTGTAACATGAGTACAATCATATGAAATAAACTTATATTACATGTGTTATCTTCAAAAAAGTATCAATTCGAATTTTTTAATAAACATGCATATATTCAATACAAAATTCTGGCTGTTGAGAGAAGTGTCCATCATAGTGGGACTTCCAAAGATGTCTATTATAGTGGAACTTACAAAAGTGGCTAGCCATGTTCTTTATATGTTGGTGGGCAAAACCTGAACCAATGTAATGATACACTATAAGTTAGTAACTACCTTACTAACTCGGTTTTTAAACCATTAGTACCTCCACCAAGGGTAATAAAGGTCATTATCTTTTTTCTTTATTGACTAGTGTCAGATAACTAGAATGCATATGTAAAGTAAAAATGTAATCAAATCCAAATAATTTTCAATTTTGGTATTTTAAACTTATCTAAACATTTTCTAAAATTCACTGAACATTTAAAACAATAAAAAATATATTAAATATATTTCAATATTCCCCTATACCAAAATCAATTCATACAGGGAAACATTCAATTTTAATTACTTAGGTTAACTTAATTTATTTTTCCTAAACAATTATTCAAATTTCTTTCCTAAGGAATTTTAGTCTAATATTTTCTAGCATCAAAGCATCTAAATTATTTATTTAACCTTTTATTAAGATTAATTCTTCTATACCTCAAAATCACACTAAAAATACTTCTACAACCTATAGGGTATAAAAAAAATACCTATTACTCTCAAACAACATCATATTATTTTCTAACCCAAAATACACTTACATAAATTTTCATAACCACTTGTACTATTTATAATGCTTCCTCATAATAGTTCTATAGTCTCCACATCCAGTGTGCCCTATGAATTCACCCACAACAACAAAACATCAAAGGGCATAAAATTTGATTTTATCACTAACCCGTTTTTTTTAACTCTTTAAAAAGAATAAAAGCACAGATATGCAAGATATTTCCACCAAATTCAAACTTTCATTCTATGGTTATTTTATGTTTCTCAAATTCTCATAAAAAAAGTCAAGGTTTAAGATTGTCAATTTTATATTCATCTACACACTGATTTATTTATTTGCATATTTTTCTATTAATTATTTCTTTTTCTTTTTTCTATTTCTTTGTGAAACCAAAATAACAATTATATTATAGGGAGAAGGAATATAAGTTGAAATGAAACTTTTACCTGAAGTTTTCTTTGGAAAAAGAGAGATAACTTCTCCTCTTCACTTTAGATATAAAATTTCAATTTTTCTCTGAACTTTATTCCCTATAGTATTTAAAAGTGTATCCAAAACGTAGTTTAGGCTATATATATATAGTTCAAAATTTAAGCCAGGTCTAAAATTTAAGCTTTTGGACCCAAAGTTATATGTTTGGGCTAACCCAACCGTTAGGTATGTATAATTACTTAAATAGATAAAAATATTTATTAAGGTATTGTTTACGTAAATTTATTATTTTCTATTTTTAAAAACAACAAAATAGTAATAACTCTCACATAAAACACAAAATATAAGAACTTTTGACATTTATTTTGAAAGGGTAATGATTTTTATTTTTATTTTTTTACATTAAGGTATCAAAACTTTTTTACTTCCTCCAATTTTAAACCTTTTAAAAATATTTTTTAAGAACATAAGTTTAGATATAAAATATGGTGTTATGTGATAATATATTTGGATTGTTTTCACTTATTTTTTACTCTTTTAAAAATATAATTTTACAAATATAAAAAATAATTAAAAATAAAATACTACGAACTACTTTTAAGAAATATTTAAAAATGTGAAAAGTATGTTAAAAATATTTTAAGTTCTCAAATAAATTTTTATTTTGAAAATATTATAGAATTATTTTTAAAAACTGTTATTATAAATTATTTAAAAATAAATATTCTCAAATAAACCCTATGTTACACCTTATTCTTTTCTTTACTTTTATTATATTAAATTGATGTACAACATTTAAGTTTAATTACATGGGTTTATATGATGACCGAATTTGGAGGTTAGGATACTACAATCATTTCATATATGAAACCTAAAGGCTTGAAATGAAAATGACTTGATAAGCTGAAATAATTAGCAACATGTTAATCACAAAACTTGTATGAAGTAGTAATTAAGTTTACCAAAAAGTCTTAACTATAAATTTAATTTCACATACAAAATTCATATGACAATTCTCCCAAAAGTAGTAGTAACTAGTTTCAAAACTAAACAAATAAAAGAACTTCTCAAGCCCTTCCTACTTATGTCACTAATCCTTCCTAGAATCAAGTGTACCTAAAAACATTTAATAGAAGGAGTGAGCTCGAAAGCCCAATAAAGGGAAGAGATCAAGTACATTTATTTATTTTTTATTTTAAAAAAATGAAATAGAGAATGCTTGTAACATGAGTACAATCATAAGAAACAAACTTATATTATATGTGTTATCTTCGAAAATGTATCAAATTGAAGTTCTTAATAAACATGCATATATTCAATAAAAAAATTTGGCTTTTAATAGAAGTGTCCATCATAGTGGGACTTACAGAAGTACCCATCATAGTGGGACTTATAGAGGTGCCTATTATAGTGGGATTTACATAAGTGACTATCCATATTCCTTATATGTTGGTGGGCAAAACCAAAACCAATTTAATGATACACTATACATCCGTAACTACCTTACTTGCTAGGTTTTTAAATCATTGTGAACCCCACCAAAGGTAACAAAGGTCAATATCTTTTTCCCTTGTTGACTAGGGCTAGTTGCTAGAATGCATATGTAAAGTAAAAATATAATCAAATCAAAACAATTCTCAATATCAATATTTCAAACTTATCTAAACATTTTTCAAAATTCACTAATCAAATATAACAATAAAAGTAAGAATTTCTTGTTTTAATTATTATTCTAATTTTCTCTTTCTTATTTATTTATTTGAATTTTTATTTTAACTCATAAGGGGTACAAAGGGAAATGAAATTTATTTGAGTCATATTTTTATTTTTTACTAATTAATATCTACAATATACATACATCCTATATATAAATCTTAAAATAAAAAAAAAAAAAAAAAGATTGGGTTATAGTAAAAAAAAAAAAAAAAAAAAAAAAAAAATTGCTTTAAAATCATGTTTTAAAACTAGTCTTTAGCCTTAACCCTTGATCTGTAACTCGTTTTTGCCGAAAAATTGACATGTTTTTGGAAGACTTTGTCTGGTCTAAGGGGGGTTGTTACCTTTACACGAAGTGATGCTTTAAAATTCTGGTTTTATTCAAAAAAAATTCTACAGAAATTTGATCTTCAAATAAACTATTTATCTTCTTTTCCTTTGTTTTTGAATCACTTGAGAGATTTAAAGAAATCCTTCATATTAAGTTTTAATAAATATTATTTCAAAATATATTTATTTATTTATTAACCCTATACCAAAATCAAGTAAAATCAATTCATATAGGGAAATATCTAATTTCCATTACTTAGGTTGACTTAACTTGTTTTTCTTAAACAATTACTCAAAATTTTTTCCTAAAGAATTTTAGCCTAATATTTTCTAGCATCCAACCATTTAAATGATTTATTAAACCTTTTATTAAGATTAATTCTTCTATACCTCAAAATCACATTGGAAACACTTCTACAACCTCCATGGTACAAAGAAAAAAAAAACCTTTTACTCTCAATCAACATCATATTATTTTCCAACCCAAAATACACTAACAAAATTTTTCATAACCACTTGTACTAATTTTAATGTTTTCCTACAATAGTTCTATAGTCTCCACATGTAGTGTGCCCTATGAATTCACCCAGAACAATAAAATATCAAAGAGCATGAAATTTGATCTTGTCACTAACACCTCTTTTTTAACTCTCTAAAAAGAATAAAAGTATAGATCTACAATATATTTCCACCGGATTCAAACTTCAATCTTAGAATTACTTTATGTTTCTTAAATCCTCACAAAAAAAAAAAAAAAAAACCTCTAGATTTAAAATTTATGAATTTTATATTCCTCACCGATTTATTTATTTACATTCTTTTTTATTAAATATTTTTTTTATTTCTTTGTGAAACCAAAATAACAATTATATTCTAAGGAGAAGGGAAGGAATATAAGTTGAAATGAAACTCTTTGAAGTTTTCTCAAGTTCCTCTTAATGTGGTTTAGGGTTTATTATTATTATTATTGTTAATTATATATATGATATAGTCCAAAATTTAAGCTTATAGACCCAAAATTATATTTTTGCCCAAACCTAACCCTTATGTGTTACAATTTACATGTATAATTACTTAAATGGATAAAAATATTTATTAAGGTGTCGTTTATATAAATGTATATAAATCTATACTTTTTATGTAAAAGTTCTTAGTTTATATAAATACAAGATGGTACTATTTTTTATTTTGCAAATATAAGAAATAAGATGTGTACCCAAACCATCACTAATTAAGTAATTTAATTGTTCTAAAAGAGAAATAAGAAAATAAGAAAGTTTTTTTTCTTCATAAAAAGCTTTATAAAAAATAAGAAATATGTAATTTTAGAAAAAAAAAATTATGTATATATATATATTAATGTATAGAAGTTATTAAACTCTTAAAAAATTTGAGTGCAGAAAGCCAGATAAGAAATGTTGAGAAATAAAGTTATTAATAGAATTTATGATAAGAACCGTTGAGAAATTTTTGCTTATTTCCCTTTTTTGTTTGTTTGTTTTTATGTGGACCAGCTTGTAGAGATTTAAAGATCTTATGATAAGGAGCAGTCAATGGTATTCAATTGATATATATTCAACTTTGAATTTGAAGAATGAGATGAATGATAAAATCTAAATTATTGCATCAAAGTATAAATATAAAGGAATATGATACAAATAAATAAACTTAAAATAAAAATAGGATCATAATAAAAAACAATAAGACTACAAAATAATGAAACTTGATTAGAAAACAATAAAATCAAAATGAAATGTATGGCAACTATGGAAAAGTTGCTTAGCTATAATATCGTAAATACATGTAATAATTCTCTTTATGATATTTGGGATATGATAAATTATATTTTTTATTTACTCATTTCTTTTTCTGGTCATTTTATTAAGAAAAATGCTAATGTATTGTAGTGGTGTTTCTTAAAATCCAAATCTAGACTATTAAATAATATGATGAGATTTGAATTGTTAAACGACAGTGCAAATAAATGAAATTAAAGTATTAAAATATAAATAAATGAGAATAAAGTATGAACAATATGACTTAAAAATGTATATTATATATATATATATATTTCAATTACCTTCCTTAAAGTTTTAGGTAAATACAACTAACCTTAATTGATTTGAAAATTCGTCAAATATCTCACTTATTTTGAATTAAAAGGAAGGTGCGTGAAAATATCAAATAAGAAAAAATAAGAGAGGTATGTCATGAAATTTAAAACCAATAAAAATTAGGGGTAAAAACCAATAAAAATTAGATATATTTAACCAAAATATCAAGAGCGGTTAATGAAATTAACCCAATATATTTTTGTATTGTAGGTAAACCTTTTTATTAAATGGTTGGAGGCTATAGAGGTTGCATTGATTTATGAAATAAAAAGGGTTTTTCCAAAAAAACATAATAAGCATATAGTTTAGGCTTCTTTGCTTTCTTCGAAAACTTTAATTAAATAATTTTTAATCCCTCTATTAGTAATTATATTAATATAATTACTCTAATTTAAAACCAAATTCATTTAAAAAAAGATTAATTTCATAGAAACCCTTAAGGTTTGGTGTAAATATATTCTATCATCGTTAGTTTTAAATTTCGTCAATGAATATCCCTAAAAAGATTTTAATTAAGTAAAAATATTTTAGATCAGAGTGTTTAACAGTTTTTTAAAAATTAAAATTTATATATGAAATATGTTTATAAGAATGTTAATTGATAAAATTGAAACCTAAGATAGCTTAGCATATTTATACTAAATGGGCTATCAACGAAATTAACCCTTTAAATAAAAAGAAAAACCTAAAAGTAATCAACTTTAAGAGCTTCAGACCAATATCACAAAAGGCTAACCAAATTAACAAAAAAGTCCATAAATCAAAGATAGTGAAACTTAAGCTAATCCAAATTGGAAAAAATAAATAAAAAAAAACCATTTTTCGAAGACCTGTAGCTAGGTATCATTTCCCATGCAATAGTAAATGTAGATGCCCAGTACCCTGACTCAGTCATCCCTTCCAGTTTAAAGTTCCAATAAATACAAAATCTTTTTCTTAAGTTTCCAATAAAGCTGTTTAAATCCACTCCAGTTTAAAGCCTGATATGTCCTTCCAGCTTAAAGTTCCAATAAATTGTTGCGTGTTGGGAGGACAAAATCAATTTCTTGGTTTCCAATACGGCTCTTCAAATGCACTCCAGTCAATTCTGAAAATGCCTATGTCCATAAGTGTGACTCTTTCCTATTACATCTTCTCATTTCTGGGAATGCGAAAAATTTGTTGTTAGAAGTATATATTAGTTGGTGTCTAGATTGAAAGTAGCCTTTCATCCTGTCGGAGGTTGCAACGCAGTGGATTATGAGGTAACCTTCAGAAAATGCATCTTCTTTCATATTTTATTTTTTATTTTTTTATAAGTTTTTGTCTTGTTCATGTTACGATGTTTACCAACCAAAAATACCCTAAGGTGTTTTCTCCATTCTTAGTAAACCCTTATGAGTTTCTCAAGGAAAAAGAAATTGGCCTTCTTCCAGGCATGATGCCATAACAAAATTAAACACCCACAAGGAATCGCAATTCCAATCCCTAAACAATGGTATGGTAAATGGGACGGTGTGATGTGTGAAAATGGATGCTCTGTTTGAAATGACGAGGGTTTAATCATCAGGACAATTGTGTTTTCAATCCATATAGGATTCATAATTAAGATAAAATACTCCAACCACCTATAATTGATGATAAACATATGGGATAGTAATTAATAAAAATACTCACTTGACTCATTTTTGTCTTTATTCTACTATTTGCCACTATTCTTTCTTATTTAACCATTTTTGGATTTTTCATTATTTTTATAAACTCTTTTATAAATAATTAAAAAATTAACATTATTTTTTATTTTTAAATTACAAAAAAAAATTATATCAATGATTCAAAGACTATTTTGGAAAATGCTTTCTAAAAAAATATTAATTGAAATAAATAAAAATTATATTTTACATTAATTTTTATTTTTTACATTTTAGAAGTAAATAATTTAATGATTAAAATACCATTTAAAATAAATATATTCACTATTTTAATTTTTTTTATAATAAAAAGTATTTTTAAAGTTTTTTTACCATTATAAAATAAAAAGTTTAATTTTTTTTTAATCATCTTCCTTCTTTATTTTAATAACTTTTTGAACATGACTTTTAGTAATAAGTTATATAATATG
The DNA here is from genome assembly GCF_004353265.1 of Vitis riparia. Taxonomy (NCBI): domain Eukaryota; kingdom Viridiplantae; phylum Streptophyta; class Magnoliopsida; order Vitales; family Vitaceae; genus Vitis; species Vitis riparia. The sequence continues at coordinate 9,538,861 of NC_048433.1, read as the reverse complement.
TTACAAATTTGTTTATTAAGGATTTTTTTTAATGATTTGAATTAATTGAAATTTTATTAAAATCAGAAAAAAGAAAAAGAAATAAAGAGGATGGATGGAAAGTTTTTATTTTAAGTACTCAATTAAAATGTTTTCATATGACCTAATTTTAGAAGTGAATTATATCGATACATAGTAGAGATTGAATTTTTCTTATATAAAAGGGTTGAAAGATATATTTTCTTATTTTAGATGAAAACAAGTAACTAAAAATTATATAGATTATATTTGAGTTTGGTTTTAAAATATTTTTCTAGTTTTTATTTTTTATTTTTTTTATTTTTAAAAATAATTTTTTATTTTCTATATTGTCTCTTTTTGAAAATACATTTAATTAAAAAATGAAAACTATTTTTAAAAATGAAAATTGAAAACATTGTTTAGTACTATTTTTTTAATATGAAAAAAATTATTTATTCATTTATTGCACCACTATACAATTGTATTACACTAACTGTACAAGGAAAATATACTAAGTGTACAAAGGCGTACAATGCTATCATTTGTGAAAGATTATAATTAATTATGAGTCATTCCTTTATTTTTCCTATCACTCATGAATTGTGCATATATGTCATGCACTTTATTTAATTCCCGCATGGAAATTCCAATACTTTCTCCAATAATTATATTTGGGGAATTTTATTTTTTTTACATTAAGTCATCCACCATCTTCTCAACTAAACCATTGGAAATATGGTTAAACACTCCTACGTGGACATTGACACATAACTTAGGAGGGATATGAAATTTGTGTCATTGTACAAGGGTATTACACTAACTGTACAAGGAAAATATACTAATTGTACAAAAGTATACAAGATTACCCTTTGTGAATTATTTTAATCAATTCTAAACCACTTTTTTATTTTCCTTGTCACCCAAGGATTGTACGCCTATGTCATGCATTTTATTTAACTCTCACATGGAAATTCTAATATTTTCCCCAATAATGATATTTGGGGAAAAAAAATTGATCCTAAGTCATCTACCATTTTCTTAACCAAACCATTAAAAATATGATTAATACACCTACATGAACATATAACTTATGAGAAATATGAAATTTGTGTCATTGTACAAGGGTATTACACTAACTGTACAAGGGAAATGTGGTAAGTGTACAAGGGTGTACAAGACTCCTAATAGGTTTTATACAATTTTTAAACAACTTGAATTTGACATTAAGATTATTGTTGATAATTTTTTTTTTTTTTTTTTTTTACCAAACTATGTCATTAAGACATTCTCTACCAAAATTAACACATAGGAAATAAAATTAAAATCAATCATGTTTGAATTGTTCATTATAAGTAAACTAAATGAAATATATATTTTTACTATTTTTCCTTTATAAACATAATTTCATTGTTATCAATAGAGATTAAAAAAATCATATTTAAATGGAATTAAAAATAAAAAAAATTAATTTTATAACATTTTTTTTAAAATAATTAATTTAAATTATGAAATTAGTTTTAAAATTAAAAATATTTGTTGTAATTATAGTTTTGAAGATTTCATGATTTTTATCTTTTTACTTTGAAAAAATTGCTTTAATAAGAAAATATTTATTTTAATGATTTTAAATATTTAAATCTTTATTAAAAAATATTTAGGATTAGTGTGGAGAGCAATTAGGTAATTTTGGAATGTAGAAATTTTGAATATTTTGAAAACTTTAATTCGGCCAATTACCCTATTTACACTTTCAAAATTATTGGAAGGTTGGTAAATTAGTATTAAAAATATTGTCTTCTTGATTAATATTATATATATATATATATATATTTTACATTATTTTCGAAATAATAAACACCATGTGTCTAATTTGCAAGGTAGAAAAAAAAAATAATAATATTTTGAGGTATTTAAAAATTATTTATTATATGTTCTATAAATTTGAAAATATATAATATTTGATGATACTTAATTTACAAGTTAGAACAAATAAATAATACTAATATTTTATGAGGTGTTTAAAAATTATTTAATATATATAAGAAATAATATAAGTTTAAAATAAAGAATCATATTTAAAATTATAATCATATTTATCAAATTTTTACTAAGATTATCTTTAATTCTTTTAATATATTTATACTCATTTATTTAAAAAATGAAAATTTGATTTTTTTTTTTTTTTTTTTTGTAAACATGTTGTAGACCCCTCCTAGAGAGACAGATATAGCTGGCCTTTTTCCCATTATTATTTTTTGACTGACCACCTGGGAAAGAGGCTGCCTGGGGCGGCCATGAGACGTGATCAAGCTAGCTGGGTGGCGGCGAGATGGGACGCGAGAGAGAGGTTTGGTGATGGCAGAGGAAAGGAGAAAAAACGGGAAAAACAGAGGAAAAGGAGGGGAACAGCAGCTAGAGAAGGAAAGGGAGAAAAAAGGAGAGTTTTGTCTCTTCTCGGGATGGGCTCTCTGGAAATAAAAAAAAAATAGGAGCTTTTCGAAAAGGAGGGGAAGGAAAGAAAGAAAAAAAAAACGAAGATGGTGGGAGAAGAGCAACTATTGGCTTGAGGAGAGCTTCCCAGGTACAACTCCTACAGCTTGTTAGTTTCTCATTTTTTGTTATATGGTTGGATTTCCATTTTTAGCTGTCTTTGTGGGCATCAGTTTGTCATTTTGGTGTGGATTGGGGGGTCCATTTGTTTGTCTGGGTTTAATGATACCTGATTTCAAGAAAACTTGAATGAAAACTTGAGGAGCGGTAGAAAAACTGGTAGAGAAACTTTTCGGGAATGGTCCGAAATAGAGAAGAAAAGAGAAACGAGTTTTTCCTGGCGCTTAAGAGGATTCCGAAATTTTTTTCGAAGCTGGCTGGTGCTGGCTGGTGCTGGCTGGTGCTGGTGCTGGCTGGTGCTGGTGCTGGCTGGTGCTGGTGCTGGCTGGTGCTGGCTGCTGGCTGGTGCTGGCTAGTGCTGGTGCTGGCTGGTGCTGGTGCTGGCCGGCGTTGCCGCTGCTGCCGTCGCGAGGAGGTAGCTGCAGATGTAGCAGCCATACGTGGGGGGAGCTAGGAAGAAGATGGAGCCCAAGGCCCATTTCTAACCCTTTAGCCCATTTCCAAAGTCCAAAGCCCATAAGCCCTTTTAATGATATTAATAATGTCCAAAGCCCATAAGCCCTTTTAATGATATTGACAATGCCCAGTGCCCATAAGCCTTTTAACTATATTAATATTGTCCAAAGCCCATAAGCCCTTTAATAATAATATTACTAATGACCAAAGCCCTATCCATATTCCTATTATCATTATTATTATTATTATTACTTTTTTTATTGTTATTATTTTCATTATTATTCTTATTATTATTAATTCAATTTTTAAGATCTTATTATTATTGTTATTATTATTATTAATTCAACTCTCAAAATTTTATTATTATTAATTATTATTATTATTAGCTATTGTTATTATTATTATTAACTATTATTATTATTATTATTTCAATTATTATTATTAATTATTATTATTATTAGCTATTATTATTATTATTATTTCAATTATTATCATTATTAACTATTATCATTATTATTATTGTTATTATCATTAACTATTATTATTACTATTATTACCATTATTATTATTATCATTATTATAAGCCAAGCCCATTTCCAATTCCTAAGCCCACGTCCAACCCTGTCCTAAACCCTTAAACTCCTTTTGAAAGCCCAAAGCCTATTATTATTAACCCCATCTCATATTATTAGTATTATTGTTATCATTATTGTTATTATTATTACTATTCTTATTATTTTTATCACTACTATTATTATTGTATTTATTATTATTATTATTATTAGTGGATATTATTATTATTACTATTATTATTAACGGACATCATCATTATTAGTTATTATTATTGCTATTGCTACCATTATTATCAATTGTTATTATTATTACTATTATTATTATTATTATCATTTTTATTATTTCAAACTCTCCAAATCTTATTATTATTATTATTATTATTATTAATTCACACCTTCAAAATATTATTGTTATTATTATTAATCCAACCTTTTAAAATCTCATCATTAATCTTAGTATTATTTATTATTATTAATTCCCCTTTCAAAATCTCATTCTTATTTTTATTAATCCAACCTTTTAAAATCTCATCATTAATCTTATTATTATTTATTATTATTAATTCCCCTCTCAAAATCTCATTCTTATTTTTATTAATCCAACATTTTAAAATCTTATCATTAATCTTATTATTATTATTATTATTATTATTATTGTTAATTCCCCTTTCAAAATCTCATTCTTATTCTTATTAATCCAACCTTTTAAAATCTTATCATTAACATATTATTATTATTATTATTATTAATTCCACTTTCAAAATCTTATTATTATTATTATTATTATCGTTATTATTAATTCAAACCCTCAAAACCTTATTGTTATTATTATTAATTTAACTTTTAAAATCTCATTATTATTATTGTTATCATTAATTCGACTTTCAAAATCTTGTTATCATTATTATTATTATTATTATTTCAAAACCTTATTGTTATTGTAATTATCCTTATTATTATTATCGTCATTGTTATCACCTTAGGCCCTTATAATTCCAAAGCCTTCTTTAATCCCTTTCGTTTATCCATATTATTATTATCATTTATTATTATTATTAAAAATCTATACTCTAGCCGTTTAATTTCTTAAAGTCCATTTCTTCTTATTATTATTAAAAATCTATATTCTCGTAGTTCAATTTCCCGAAGTTCATTCCTTGTTATTATTATTATTACAAATTCAATTTTCAAAATCCATACCCTCGTAGTTTAATTCCCTAAAGTTCATTTTTTATTTTATTTTCTCTGGCAAATTTTATTTTAATTATCGAAGCTCTAATCTTTTAAATTTAATTCCCAAAAATCCAATTTTCCCATAAGCTCCAAAAATCCAATTTTCACTCGAATAGTTTATTTCCATTTCGATTCCTAAATAATCTTCTGTTCTTCTTGATTTTACATAGGTAATAGTGAATTCTTCTTAATCCTAAAACACGGAATTTGTGAGACTGGTTCCTAAGTAATAAATCGGGCTTTGGTGGGGGCCCCATGTTCGATCTCTTTCGATTTGTCAACTGTTGTGCTTAGTGTATTTTGCTTGAGCTTCGTTTTGCGCTCCGATATGCATGAGCTATATTTTGTATTCATCAATTGTGCGCTAATTCTGTTTCTTGATAGCGCATTACGGCTCATGGCCGAGGTACGCATCCACTCCCATTCTAGTCAATCTATATTGCGTGTTTTGATTCTCATATTGTGCATGATTTAGGTGGGTATCCATTGACTTTCCCGTTGATTGCCATGATTGCTCCATTGTATTAGTAGAGACCCGACTTTAGGGACTTAGAGGGGTGCTACGGTCTTTACCGTACCTTCCCGATAAGTAACCTGACCCCCGAACCCGATCCGGTTTTTCACAGACCACCTTTTCCGAAACAAGGAGTCACACTTAGGGTTTTTCTTTCTTATTTTGTTTACCTTTTTAAAAATAAAACAAAAATAAGTGGCGACTCCAAGTCATTTTTAACCAATATAAAATCATTTTCAAAGTAAAATCGAGTTGGCCATCGAGTGGGAAACGCATGAGCCGAAATGCGGGGTCCACAAAATGGCGACTCCGCTGGGGATTTTTAGAGGGTCAAGCTTGAACTTAAAGTGAAGCAAACATGGCATTTGATGAGTCGATCAGTGAGTACCTGTCTCTTGATTGCACATTGGGAGTTTTTGATGCATGCTTGGATATTATGCTATGACATTGATACGATTGATTATCTTGATTTGGGGCTTCGGATGTCGCTTTTTCTATACTTCATTGCTAGATTAGTTTGGTACATTGACATGCTGATTATCATAGATTGCTTATCTTGTTTTGCGTGGTATAGCGATTTTGTCTCTTCTTGATTATTCTACTCACTTCACATGCATAGACTCGCTATTGTACATCGTTTGACTTGCTGTGTTGTTTTCTCTGACTTGCATATTATCCTGATCGTCTGTTGAGCATGATGTTCGTATTGCTATTCATCCTGATAGTTGTGGCTTTTTGTGTGGACATGAGTGATATATCCTGCATTTTGCTTGATTGTATGATGCATGATTGCCCTCCCTTTGTATGATTGCATGTCGCCTGTCTATGTGGGTCTCGCTTCTATCCCCCTATCTCCAACTCTCTTGGTTTCGGTCATTCCTTTCATCTCGATTCTCACTATTGCAAGTGTGAGGCCTTCTGTGTGCTTGCTTTCTGACCGAGCCAGAGATTAGGAGTAGGGTCTAGCGACGGGCTATATCGATGTACGGGAGCATTTTGGAGGAGAACGACACTTTGATGTCAATTGGAGTCCGATCATTGAAGACCTGTATAGCCCCGAGCTAGGTTTCATGGATAGTTGTGCGGCCAGTGTGTTTCCTATTCTGCTCTAGATTCATAGAGTTTTTGGATGCACCCACACCATCACTGAGCACTCTAGTCGACTATTGAGTGTTGAGAGTTTGAGAGGTTTCACCATAGGAGCCCCCTGGGATGCGAGGTAGCGCATGTGTGGAAGTGGTTACCACCTTGCATGGAAGCGCCCCGTCTCTTCGGAGGCGTGCAGAGGGCTGCGTACCACCGGAGGGTACGATCGCTTCTGCTAGGGATCTTTTAAAGTCCACCTATCTCCTTTTAGAGCCACCTTGACCTTGTAGTTTGAGCCTTAGACATTTCAATTAGAATTTTCCTTCCCAAACACGTGGGTGCATCTGTGGGCTTTCAGAGCCGGTTCAGTAGTAACAGGTTTGGTTACTTTCGCAGTAGTCTCTTATATATCTGCTCAGGATTGGGTATCAGTTTGATTGCTTCCAGGCTACCTTTTGACGCATTTGATAGACATTCTTTGTGAAGTTTCCCTTACCCCGCACCTTATCCAGTATTTCCACTATTTCAGGAGTACCGATACGTTCAGTCTGGGTTCGACTTCTTGGATCAGAGTTGAGGGTAGATTGATCAGAGTATCGGACCAGTTAGACCAGAGATCAGATCAGAGGGATATGGATTCACAGATAGTTACCGTCGATCAGTTTGCTGAGGCCATGGCTTCGATTCAGGAGGCTATAGCTAGCCTTGGCCGGAGGATAGATGGGCAGCAGGCCCAGCAGGTCCCGCCCCCGGATGGTGCCCAGTATGACCATACAGTGCCACCACCCCCTCCACCCAGTCAGTCAGCACCACAGGCCATGCCGTTCACCCTACATAGTCAGACCGAGGTTGCTCCGCCTCCCATCACCGTGCCTACCCCGACCTCAGAGGACCCACATGCTCGCATGGATAGGCTTGAGCAGGGGTTGAGGCAGTTGAGGACTTCCGACAGAGCCATTGCTTGGGAGGATTTTGACGGAGTGCCAGTGGCCAGTTTACCGGCCAAGTTCAGGATGCCAGAGATCGAGCGATACACGGGGATTGGGTGCCCCCGCCTCCATTTGAGGCTTTACAGTACGATCATGAGGGCTCATGGATTGGACGGGGCTCAGATGATCATGCTTTTCCCCATGTCTTTGGGTGGCGCCGCACAGCGTTGGTTTGCTTCTTTGGATGTATCTCGTCGTCGGACTTGGGATGACCTGGCCCAAGAGTTTTTGAGGCAGTATGCATTTAATACTGTCGTTGACGTATCGAGGAGAGAGCTAGAGGCTCTGAGGCAGAGGACAGAGGAGTCCGTTTCTTCTTTCATTTCCCGCTGGCGCGGGAAGATAGCTGAGATAGTGGATAGATCGTCAGAGAGAGATCAGATTCAGATGGTTTTGAGGAGCCTACAGCCGAGGATCGCCAAACACGTGGTCGGGGTCCCGTTCACAGATTTTGGGTCTCTGGTTATGGCTTTGTATGATGTCGAGGACGGCATCTCGAGAGGTTTATGGACAGATTCTTCCCCTAGTGATATTAAGGGGAAGAAGCCCTTTGTAGGACCGAGGCCGACAGATGTTAGTGCTATCAGTTCATCCAGTCATAGGCCTCTCAGACGCCATCAGCCGATCCCACAGTTTTCCGAGCCTCATTCTTCTTATTCACCTCAGCAGTTTAGGCCACGGGCACCTTCCCCGGTTTTTGATCAGACATATCAGGCTCAGCCATTGACCCTACCTTACTATGCCACTCAGGGCATTGAGAGGCCTCCTGTTTCATATACGGCCACTGGACAGCCATGCTACGCTGCACAGTTCACTCCGAGGCCCGCGCCTTCACACCCTAGGCCTCGAGCTCAGCAGACCTCTGCACCTTTTGCTTTGAGGACGCAGAGGCAGTTTTCACAGATAGGCATGCCGTTGAGCCAGGCTCTTCGGAAGCTTATAGAGGTCGGTTTGTTGACTGCACTCACTCCGAGACCGCCCCCTCAGCCTCTACCTCCTCAGTTCAGGACGGATTTGCATTGTGCTTATCATCAGGGGCTAGGGCATGAGACTGATCGATGCACCGCACTGAGGCATGCCATCCAGGACTTGATTGATCAGGGTTTGGTTCACTTGGGCCAGCCGAGTGTAACCCAAAACCCACTACCGGCCCACACCACGCATGCAGTTCCTCCACCGGACGGAGGTATTCATTTCCTGGATTTTGCTGATTCTGATGACCATGTCTGCATGATGAGCTGGGATGACATAGATCCAGAGCCCATAGAGTTGGGGGATATTTACGAGATGAGCAGCATGTCTTTGGGGTCTCAGGTGCCTACTCCCTTCAGATTATTTCCTGAGACAGCCCCAGTACATGTGACCATTGTCGAGCCTCCGACTTCCACGCGCTATAGCGTTCAGACGCCATTTGTCTTAGTCCCAGATGTCGAGGAGGTTCAGGCTCCACACAGTGATGATCCTCAGACTCCGGACGTTCAGTATATCCTCCGGGGAGGGAGAGTATTGAGACAGCCACCTCCAGCCGCTGCCGTTAGACCCTTAGGGGGTACATCATCCCAGGAGGAGGTCAGAGCAGAGGATGACGAGATTGTGAGGCAGTTGCAGAGCACTCAGGCTCGTATTTCTATCTGGAGCCTCTTAGCGTCTTCCAGTACTCATCGAGATGCACTGACTCGAGCTTTGAGCCAGATCAGAGTTGATACCACGACCACCCCCGAGGGACTCATTCATATGATGACGGCTGGTAGAGCCACTTGTATCGTCTTTTCCGATGACGACTTGCCACCAGAGGGTTCAGACCACACACGTCCTCTCTATATATCTGTTGGCTGTTCAGGTCGCCGAGTTCCATCTGTCCTTCTGGACAATGGCTCGGCCCTGAACGTATGTCCTCTGGCCACCGCCATCGCTCTTGGATACGCACCATCCGATTTCGGCCCATCCACTCAGACCGTCCGAGCTTACGACAGCACCCGTAGAGAGGTCATGGGTACACTGCAGATTGAGCTCCTGATAGGACCGGCCACATTTATCACTGTCTTTCAGGTTTTGAGGATTCCTTCATCCTTTAACCTTCTTTTGGGCCGACCGTGGATTCACCGAGCTGGAGCCATTCCTTCTTCACTTCATCAGAAAGTGAAGTTCATCCATGAGGGCCAGGTAGTCGTCGTACAGTCGGCAGGGGACATGTTCATTTCCGCTGAGCCCGTGCTCCAGATCAGCCATAGCGATGACGACTTACTACTGACCGGGTTCACTTTTGATGAGATACAGACTCTTGAGCTAGAGGACTTTTGTCGGGACTTCGTCGCTATGTCCTTTGACCAGCATGGCAGCACTATAGTGCTTGATATGATGAGGGGCATGTCCTATCTTCCTGGCATGGGATTGGGTCGTCGTCAGCACGGGCCTCGCGAGTTCATAGCCATCCCTGATCACGATGTACCGTTCGGACTCGGATTCATCCCCACTGAGGCCGATTATCTCTATATGGCGCGATTGCGCAAGGAGAGGGTGAGGGCTCGACTGACTCATACGCCTTTCTATTATCCTGTGCGCCCGTACACTAGGAGCCTGACAGATTACTTTGTGAGGGCATCAGAGCCGCATGCACCGTCTGATGGGATCATTGGAGGACTTAGCACCACTCAGGAGGCCGAGCTTCAGGACCTTGTCCAGCAGTTACGATTGAGAGACGGAGCCCCTGGCCCTTCGACTTCTGCGTTGATCGCTCCTTCCTCTCCAGATCGCACTAGCCTTATGACGCTTTGCTTCCCGGACGAGACCGATGAGCAGGGGGCCTTTGTTGAGGTCGGGGACATAGTGGATGGAGCCGCTCCACACGACGAGTACATCGACGAGATGCTCGCCCCCTACTTGTGAGCCTGAGTCAGATTGAGGAGACTATTCGGCCTGAGCTCACTTCACCATTCGATCTTTTCGGGGTGTCTTTCATCGAGATCATTGAGGAGATCCAGACAACCCCTGCTCCGGAGATTGTTGAGGACGCTATAGCTGTTGATGATTTGATTGATAGCCATGTTGGCATTGTTGAGGGAGTGTCCGACTCTGTGGACTCACCTCTTTCATTTGATGTTTTATCGGGATTTGTCTCCCGTCCTGACTATGTTTCCGACTTTTCATCTATGGATTTGAGCATTTTTGAGTATTTGCCTGCGTCTCGTGATATTGCTTTATCTGCACCATCTTCACCCACATCACAGATTTTTGATATTGATGATGAGATTGCACAGCATGATTCAGATGATGACTCATCTCCCGATTCCGATTCGGATCCTATTGATCAGAGGGTTTCACCTGCTGTAGGGGACGCAGAGATTGTTGATTTCGGCACAGCGGATCAGCCTAGGGAGTTGAGGATCGGATCGGATTTGTCTACAGATGAGAGAGATGGCCTCATCCAGCTGCTCAGATCCTACTTGGACGTTTTCGCATGGTCCTATGAGGACATGCCAGGCCTTGATCCATCTATCGTCCAGCATCGTTTGCCACTTCTGCCCCATGCTAGACCGGTTAAGCAGAAGTTGAGACGATTGCACCCCCGTTGGAGCTTGCAGGTGAAAGAGGAGATTCAGAAGCAGCTCAGTGTAGGATTTTGTCAGTGGTTGAGTACCCGGAGTGGCTGGCCAATGTCGTCCCTGTTCCCAAAAAGGACGGCAAGGTGAGAGTCTGTGTTGATTTCCGAGATCTCAACAAGGCCAGCCCTAAGGATGATTTTCCTCTTCCACACATCGACATGCTAGTTGACAGTACGGCAGGTCATTCGATGTTGTCCTTTATGGACGGATTTTCCGGGTACAGTCAGATCTTGATGGCTCCAGAGGATATGGAGAAGACGTCCTTCATTACCGAGTGGGGTACTTATTGCTATCGAGTCATGCCATTCGGATGGAAGAACGCAGGAGCCACCTATCAGAGAGCAGCGACCACCCTCTTCCATGACATGATGCATCGGGATGTCGAGGTTTATGTAGACGACATGATAGTGAAATCCCGAGGTAGATCAGATCACTTAGCAGCTTTGGAGAGATTCTTTGAGAGGATCAGGCAGTTCAGATTGAGACTGAATCCCAAGAAGTGCACTTTTGGAGTGACTTCTGGGAAACTCTTGGGATACATGGTCAGTGAGCGAGGCATAGAGGTAGATCCGGACAAGATTAGAGCCATCCTTGACATGCCTGCACCGAGGACAGAGAGAGAGGTCAGAGGCTTCTTGGGCAGACTTCAGTACATCAGCAGATTCATGCCAGATTGACAGACATCTGTGAGCCCATTTTCCGACTCTTGAGGAAGAGTCAACCTACTGTTTGGGATGATCAGTGTCAGCGGCATTCGAGAGGATCCGAGAGTATTGTTGTCACCCCCAGTCTTGGCGCCTCCTACACCAGGCCGTCCTTTACTCCTATACCTATCCGTCTCAGACGTGGCTTTGGGATGCATGTTGGCTCAGCTCGATGATTCGGGCAAGGATCGGGCCATATATTATCTGAGTAAGAGGATGCTAGACTACGAGACGAGATATGTCACGATTGAGCGTTATTGCTTGGCATTGGTTTGGGCCACTCGCGACTGAGACATTACATGACCGAGTATTCGGTGCACTTGATATCCCGTCTAGATCCTCTGAGATATTTGTTTGACAGGCCCGCCCTGGTCGGTCGCCTCATGAGATGGTTGGTACTTCTGACTGAGTTTGACATTCATTATGTCACTCAGAAGTCCATTAGAGGGAGCATTGTCGCGGATCATCTAGCTTCTTTACCGGTTTCCGATGGTAGGGCCATTGATGATGACTTCCCAGACGAGGATGTTGCTGCTGTGACTAGTCTGTCAGGTTGGCGCATGTACTTTGATGGTGCAGCCAACCATTCTGGATACGGGATAGGCGTCCTGTTGATATCCCCTCATGGTGATCACATTCCCAGATCTGTTCGTTTGGCATTCTCGGATCGACATCCTGCCACGAACAACATTGTTGAGTATGAGGCTTGTATCTTGGGATTAGAGACAGCCCTCGAGCTCGGGATTAGACAGATGGAGGTGTTTGGTGACTCCAATCTGGTATTGAGACAGATTCAGGGTGAGTGGAAGACTAGAGATGTGAAGCTTAGGCCTTACCACGCGTATTTGGAGCTACTGGTCGGGAGATTTGATGATTTGAGATATACCCATCTGCCTAGAGCGCAGAACCAGTTTGCTGATGCCTTAGCTGCTCTAGCTTCCATGATTGACATTCCTGTGATGCCACTGTTCGCCCATTGTTGATCGAGTCGAGTCTGCTCCTGCATATTGTTGTCTGATTGATGATACGAGATAGACGATGGTTTGCCTTGGTACCACGACATATATCACTTTTTGAGACTTGGCGTATATCCTGAGGCTGCCACGGCCAAGGATAGGAGAGCATTGAGGCAGTTAGCCGCCCGATTTGTGATTTGTGGCGAGACACTATATAGACGATCACCTGATGGGATGCTGCTATTATGTTTGGACCGGGCCTCTGCCGATAGAGTGATGCGAGAGGTTCATGCGGGAGTTTGCGGACCACATATGGGAGGACATATGTTGGCCCGTAAGATCATGAGGACCGGCTATTTCTGGTTGACTATGGAGACGGATTGTTGCCAGTTCGTCCAGAGATGTCCCGAGTGTCAGATACACGGAGATCTCATTCACGTGCCGCCCTCCGAGTTGCATGCACTTACTTCGCCATGGCCATTTTCCGTATGGGGTATTGACATCATCGGGAAGATTTCGCCGAAATCTTCCAGTGGTCATGAGTTCATCCTGGTCGCCATCGATTACTTCACCAAGTGGGTGGAGGCCGCTTCGTATGCGAGATTGACATCATCTGGGGTTGCTAGTTTCATCAGATCACATATTATTTGTCGTTATGGAGTCCCTCATGAGTTGATTTCGGATAGAGGGGTACATTTCAGGGCAGAGGTTGACACCTTGGTGCAGCGATATAGCATCCGACATCATAGGTCGTCTGCGTACAGGCCGCAGACGAACGGGGCAGTAGAGGCCGCGAATAAGAATATCAAGAGGATATTACGGAGGATGATTGAGACTTCTCGGGATTGGTCAGAGAAGCTCCCATTTGCATTGTGGGCTTATCGGACCTCTTTTCGCACCTCTACAGGCGCCACACCCTACTCATTGGTATACGGCATGGAGGCAGTGCTACCCGTGGAGATCGAGATGGGTTCATTGAGAGTAGCACTAGAGCAGCAGATTCCCGAGCAGATTGGGCTCAGGCTCGATTTGATCAGCTCAATCTCCTAGATGAGAGGAGATTGAGAGCAGCAGACCATGTTCGTGCATATCAGAGGAAGATGGCCCGCGCTTTCAAAAAGCGGGTCAAGCCCAGACCACTACATGTAGGTGACTTAGTCTTGAAAGTCATCAGGGGATTGATCAGAGATCCTAGAGGGAAGTTCAGACCCAACTGGAGCGGACCTTATTTCATCAGGGAGTTGACCCCAGAGGGCGCTGCATGGCTGATGGATTTAGACGGAAACCGATTCTCAGAGCCAACCAATGTGGATCAGCTAAAGAGGTACTATGTTTGAGACCATGGTCGCAGGATGGGTGGCCATCATTTCGGTTAGCCATTACCTTGTTATTCCTTTGTGATACATAGTCCGTTGCTAGCCCATTGAGCCTCACATGCGTATTATAGCCTTTCTTTCTTATCACCTTGCTCACATTTTCACACCGGGACAGGGGCCCTTTAATGTATGCATGCATTGTTTGGGAGTTTCATGAGCCTTGGACCTAGGGGCATGTTTTTCTCATCATCTTTTCCTATCACTGCACCTTTGCATTTTCATCTCATCTTATTGGTTGTGTTATTCATCTCTTCTTCCTATCCTATCTACTATTTGTTTGTCTCATATTCTCTCCACCCTGAGTGGTGAGCCTCCTCAGTTCATCACATGGAGGATAGTCACATCATTTCCACCATCTATCTCACGGACACTGGTTTAGAGATCCTTAGTTTGAGAAGGTCATCTTGTAGAGAGAGTTTGTTTGTTACCTTAGCACTTGGGAGTGTGTCCATTTGTTATTGATATCATCTTTGGGGTTCATTTGTTCATGTTCAGGGTACGCGTGTTTGTATATATGTAAAAAAAAAAAAAAAAAAAAAAAAAAAAAAAAAAAAAAAAAAAAAAAAAAAAAAAAAAAAAAAAAAAAAAAAACGCAGGTGTGTATTATTTTTTATCATTGAGTATGTATATTGATGTTGGGGGTCATTTTTATCGAGTATGTTCGTTATTGGGAGTTCGTATGTGAGCTCTCTGAGATCCCATGTTATTTGTATTGTTTCGTCATATCTATTTGTGAGAGAGATGAGTGACCTTCTCCTAAGGACTCCGAGTCATTGTCCTTTCCATCATTACATTCATTATTGATGTGACTTCACTTCATGTTTGATCTGAGTCGATCACCACCTTTCTTCACATATTCATTGTTTCGTGTCGTTTTTATCGTTGCTTGTGATTCATCTCATTCCCTTCACATCTTATTCCCTCCTTACAGCGACCCATCTCGGGTTCGATACTCACTTCGCATCATCATTACACATACCACTATCAGTTCATGTTGCTTCATTTGTCTCCTTATCGACATCATATTCACGTTAGGCATCCTCAGGTCCATGGCTCATGGGGTTCACTATACATGTTGCATTTCATATATGAGGGCATGAGTTTTGATCATTGGGTATTTGAGCCTAGTTTCCTTTCATTTCTATCACCCTATCACCTTGGCCTACGTTACGTCCCGTGTCTTAAGACCACCCTGAGGCCATGGGATCAGATGTCGTCTTCGGCAGCCTCTACTTGGACAGGTGATTGAGATCTGGTTGATATTTAGATATTGTCATGTTCTTCTTCTGGGGTCGCCTCTTTGATGTGCAGGTCTGATTCAGTTGTGTTCGGATTACCGGGATCGCGAGTTTGACGATGATTGATTTGCTGTCACCTGATTTTTGACCTATCATACCTCTGGTGCCACACTGAGGCATATCCCATTTCATTTAGAGGTTTATGGATCCTCACAGACTTGCATGATCATCACTTACTGGATGCTCACTGAGACGTAGACATGATCGTTACCTTACAGAGCCCCTGAGATCCACCCAGCCAGGTCCGCACTTCTCGACACTTGGATGCCATCATGCCCTCCATCGGGAGGTACATCTTGGATATGTGTGCATGATTCAGTTATGGATTCGGACGACCAGTGTTACATGTTCGATGATAGATGATTTCATGTCGCTCGATTTTTGACCTGTCGTGCGTCCGATGCCCATACTGGGGCATATTTTCCATTTCGGATGAGATTTACGGACTTTCATGGAGGTCGCATGTGCGATGATGGATGATTTCACGACATTTGTTCTTCGGACCTGTCGCACACCTGATGCCATACTGGGGCATATTCCGTTTCGGAGGATCTTTATGGATCTTTGCAGAGGTCACATGTTCGAGGATAGATGATTCTATGCTGTCTGATCTCCAACCTATCATACATTTCGATGCCATACAGGGGCATATTTCGGTTCGTATGAGATTTACAGATCAGGAGGGAGTCGCGTGCTTATCCTTATTTGGCGAGATGTATGCAGAGATGATGATATATTTGCTATCCTCACGATGATTCCTTAGGGGAGCCTATCGAGAGCCATCTAGCCAGGTCCGCGCTTTTAGATGCTTGGATGTCGTCATGCTTCCTTCCGAGGGACACCTCTTCGATATGTGGGTTTGATTCAGTTGCAGGCATAGATGATCTGAGCTCATCTGATTTTTTTCGACATGTTACATTCTCGATGCCACATTGGGGCATATTCCTCATCTTGATCGAGACTTATAGATCCCCACTGGTTTACATAATCGTCCACGGTTATGAGATACACGCCAGGTCGATGTTTGATTTCATTTTGTCCGGATACTCCGAGGAGCCTCTCTTGAGTCATTCAGCCAGATTCGTACCCTTTGATATAGTCGTAATTCCTGGAGGGAGTTTGTCTCTGGTGCCTGGATTTCCCGCGTCATCATTTCAGTGGGGTACATATCAGATCTGTTACGTGTCCCATTGGTGTTATTCTCGGGTCATCAGGACAGATCAGGTACATCTGATGTCGTACTGGGGCATATTGCCCTCATTTAGCCCTGGAGGCGATCGTTCTCTCACATATCCGTTACAGTTTCCATCACTCGGTCGAGATATATTGTATTCGCCTCACTGACCATTATTCTTGAGCTTTTCATCGATATGAGCTCTCAGCGGAGCGTCGTTTGAGACTCGTAGAGTCCCTTTCAGCCATTTCCAGCGGATTGAGATTTGCAGCGGCATGTCTCACTGGGGCATACCCCCGTCTTTGAGTTCATCGGATATTTTGCAGATCTTTCTCACTACTCAGTCCATTTCTTGATCTTTGCGAGTCGTCATACTGGGGCATACCCCCTTTAGCACTTTTCCACTGGGTCATACACCCCTCTCTTTGGGTTTACCGTGTCTCGTGTCGATTTCATGATTGTCATACCCATTTACCGATCTTTATGAGTTATCACCTAGGCCATCCCCCTACTGTCATTTTGTTTAGGCTTCCAGAGCCATTTCTGTCGTCTTGTTTAGGCTTCCAGAGCCGTTATTGTCGTCTTGTTTAGGCTTCCAGAGCCGTTATTGTCGTCTTGTTTAGGCTTCCAGAGCCATTACTGTCATCTGGTTTAGGCTTCCAGAGCCATTTCTGTCGTCTTGTTTAGGCTTCCAAAGCCGTTATTGTCGTTTTGTTTAGGCTTCCAGAGCCGTTATTGTCGTCTTGTTTAGGCTTCCAGAGCCATTACTGTCATCTGGTTTAGGCTTCCAGAGCCATTTTTGTCGTCTTGTTTAGGCTCCCAGAGCTATTTCTGTCATCTCGTTTAGGCTTCCAGAGCCATTTTTGCCATATTGTTTAGGCTTCCAGAGCCATTACTGTCATCTGGTTTAGGCTTCCAGAGCCATTTCTGTCGTCTTGTTTAGGCTTCCAGAGCCGTTATTGTCGTCTTGTTTAGGCTTCCAGAGCCGTTATTGTCGTCTTGTTTAGGCTTCCAGAGCCATTACTGTCATCTGGTTTAGGCTTCCAGAGCCATTTCTGTCGTCTTGTTTAGGCTTCCAGAGCCGTTATTGTCGTCTTGTTTAGGCTCCCAGAGCTATTTCTGTCATCTCGTTTAGGCTTCCAGAGCCATTTTTGCCATATTGTTTAGGCTTCCAGAGCCATTACTGTCATCTGGTTTAGGCTTCCAGAGCCATTTCTGTCGTCTTGTTTAGGCTTCCAGAGCCATTACTGTCATCTGGTTTAGGCTTCCAGAGTCATTTCTGTCGTCTTGTTTAGGCTTCCAGAGCCGTTATTGTCGTCTTGTTTAGGCTTCCAGAGCCGTTATTGTCGTCTTGTTTAGGCTTCCAGAGCCATCACTGTCATCTTGTTTAGGCTTCCAGAGCCGTTTCTGCCATCTTGTTTAGGCTTCCAGAGCCGTTTCTGCCATCTTGTTTAGGCTTCCAGAGCCATTTCTGTCGTCTTGTTTAGGCTTCCAGAGCCATTTCCGTCATCTTGTTTAGGCTTCCAGAGCCATTCCCGTCATCTTGTTTAGGCTTCCAAAGCCATTCCCGTCATCTTGTTTAGGCTTCCAGAGCCGTTTCTGTCGTCTTGTTTAGGCTTCCAGAGCCATTTCTGTCATCTGTCATCTTGTTTAGGCTTCCAGAGCCATTCCCGTCATCTTGTTTAGGCTTCCAGAGCCGTTTCTGTCGTCTTGTTTAGGCTTCCAGAGCCATTTCTGTCATCTGTCATCTTGTTTAGGCTTCCAGAGCCGTTTCTGTCATCTTGTTTAGGCTTCCAGAGCCATTTCTGTCACCTCGTTTAGGCTTCCAGAGCCATCACTGTCACCTTGTTTAGGCTTCCAGAGCCGTTATTGTCGTCTTGTTTAGGCTTCCAGAGCCATTACTGTCATCTCGTTTAGGCTTCCAGAGCCATTTCTGTCGTCTTGTTTAGGCTTCCAGGGTTGTTTCTGTCGTCTTGTTTAGGCTTTCAGGGCTGTTACTTTCTAGTTTAGCTTTTAAAGTTAGCTTTTTGATTTGGCTTCCAGAGCTATTATTTTCTCGGTTTCGGCGTTCGAAGCCATCATCACTTTTTAGTTTCGGCGTTCAGAGCCATCACCATGTTTTCGGTTCGGTGTTCGAAGCCATTTATCGGTTTTCAAATCGACATTTGGAGTCGCTTCTCAGTTTGACGTTCAAAGTCAGCACCATCACTTTTTAGTTTTGGCGTTTAGAGCCATCACTATTTTTCAGTTCGGCGTTCAGAACCACCGTCACTTTTTAGTTTCGGCGTTCAGAGCCATCGTTATCACTCTTCAATTTGACGTTCAGAGTCACTTTCCCAGATTGGCGTTCAGAGGCATCATCGCATCTTAGTTGGTGTTCAAAGCCATTAGCGTTTTTCATTTGGCGTTCAGAGCCATGGGCCCACGATGGCATCCAGATCTATCACCATTTCCCTCTATTTTGGCGTTCGGAGCCGTTTTTCATACCCACTCCTGTACTTTGAGTCACCATCTTTCCGTGTTTTTGTCGTTTAGAGTCACTTCTCTTTAGCTGTACCATTCAAGGTCGTAGTCCTCAGTATTCACATTCACTGGCATTGCACATTCTGATCTTCATGGCTTTACACTCATTCTCATTTTCCTCACCTTGTTGCCCCGTGTTTATCGACTACTTGTCATCACCCTTTCATCTTCGTTACTCACGACACGATCCTTTGAGTTCACGACACATACTTCGGTCATGTTGTTAGTTGCCCTACGCTTGTCATTCTCATGTAGTTCACTTAGGGTAGTCTCCTTCTGGAGACATTCTCGAAGGGAGCCTGGGTCCTCAGTAAGGCTTCAGAGACATTTTGAGGCTTCTTTTCCCCTTAGGATTAGAGCTTCTGTGTTCGTCTGCTGGCCTGAATGAGTTTGCGTTGCACTAGTGTCCCTATGGGGGTCTCCTTGGTTCTTCGGTAGAGTTCACTTCATTCCACTCACTATTCACACTTGTTTTTCACTCCAGTGTTCATATTCCTTACACTCGTGAACTCTACCGAAGAGGGGCATATTTGTAGACCCCTCCTAGAGAGACAGATATAGCTGGCCTTTTTCCCATTATTATTTTTTGACTGACCACCCGGGAAAGAGGCTGCTTGGGGCGGCCATGAGACGTGATCAAGCTAGCTGGGTGGCGGCGAGATGGGACGCGAGAGAGAGGTTTGGTGATGGCAGAGGAAAGGAGAAAAAGCGGGAAAAACAGAGGAAAAGGAGGGGAACAGCAGCTAGAGAAGGAAAGGGAGAAAAAAGGAGAGTTTTGTCTCTTCTCGGGATGGGCTCTCTGGAAATCAAAAAAAAATAGGAGCTTTTCGAAAAGGAGGGGAAGGAAAGAAAGAAAAAAAAACGAAGATGGTGGGAGAAGAGCAACTATTGGCTTGAGGAGAGCTTCCCAGGTACAACTCCTACAGCTTGTTAGTTTCTCATTTTTTGTTATATGGTTGGATTTCCATTTTTAGCTGTCTTTGTGGGCATCAGTTTGTCATTTTGGTGTGGATTGGGGGTCCATTTGTTTGTCTGGGTTTAATGATACCTGATTTCAAGAAAACTTGAATGAAAACTTGAGGAGCGGTAGAAAAACTGGTAGAGAAACTTTTCGGGAATGGTCCGAAACAGAGAAGAAAAGAGAAACGAGTTTTTCCTGGCGCTTAAGAGGATTCCGAAATTTTTTTCGAAGCTGGCTGGTGCTGGCTGGTGCTGGCTGCTGGCTGGTGCTGGCTGGTGCTGGTGCTGGCTGGTGCTGGTGTGCTGGTGCTGGCTGGCTGGCTGCTGTGCTGGCTAGTGCTGGTGCTGGCTGGTGCTGGTGCTGGCCGGCGTTGCCGCTGCTGCCGTCGCGAGGAGGTAGCTGCAGATGTAGCAGCCATACGTGGGGGGAGCTAGGAAGAAGATGGAGCCAAGGCCCATTTCTAACCCTTTAGCCCATTTCCAAAGTCCAAAGCCCATAAGCCCTTTTAATGATATTAATAATGTCCAAAGCCCATAAGCCCTTTTAATGATATTGACAATGCCCAGTGCCCATAAGCCTTTTAACTATATTAATATTGTCCAAAGCCCATAAGCCCTTTAATAATAATATTACTAATGACCAAAGCCCTATCCATATTCCTATTATCATTATTATTATTATTATTACTTTTTTATTGTTATTATTTTCATTATTATTCTTATTATTATTAATTCAATTTTAAGATCTTATTATTATTGTTATTATTATTATTAATTCAACTCTCAAAATCTTATTATTATTAATTATTATTATTATTAGCTATTGTTATTATTATTATTAACTATTATTATTATTATTATTTCAATTATTATTATTAATTATTATTATTATTAGCTATTATTATTATTATTATTTCAATTATTATCATTATTAACTATTATCATTATTATTATTGTTATTATCATTAACTATTATTATTACTATTATTACCATTATTATTATTATCATTATTATAAGCCAAGCCCATTTCCAATTCCTAAGCCCACGTCCAACCCTGTCCTAAACCCTTAAACTCCTTTGAAAGCCCAAAGCCTATTATTATTAACCCCATCTCATATTATTAGTATTATTGTTATCATTATTGTTATTATTATTACTATTCTTATTATTTTTATCACTACTATTATTATTGTATTTATTATTATATTATTATTAGTGGATATTATTATTATTACTATTATTATTAACGGACATCATCATTATTAGTTATTATTATTGCTATTGCTACCATTATTATCAATTGTTATTATTATTACTATTATTATTATTATTATCATTTTTATTATTTCAAACTCTCCAAATCTTATTATTATTATTATTATTATTAATTCACACCTTCAAAATATTATTGTTATTATTATTAATCCAACCTTTTAAAATCTCATCATTAATCTTAGTATTATTTATTATTATTAATTCCCTTTCAAAATCTCATTCTTATTTTTATTAATCCAACCTTTTAAAATCTCATCATTAATCTTATTATTATTTATTATTATTAATTCCCCTCTCAAAATCTCATTCTTATTTTATTAATCCAACATTTTAAAATCTTATCATTAATCTTATTATTATTATTATTATTATTATTATTGTTAATTCCCCTTTCAAAATCTCATTCTTATTCTTATTAATCCAACCTTTTAAAATCTTATCATTAACATATTATTATTATTATTATTATTAATTCCACTTTCAAAATCTTATTATTATTATTATTATCGTTATTATTAATTCAAACCCTCAAAACCTTATTGTTATTATTATTAATTTAACTTTTAAAATCTCATTATTATTATTGTTATCATTAATTCGACTTTCAAAATCTTGTTATCATTATTATTATTATTATTATTTCAAAACCTTATTGTTATTGTAATTATCCTTATTATTATTATCGTCATTGTTATCACCTTAGGCCCTTATAATTCCAAAGCCTTCTTTAATCCCTTTCGTTTATCCATATTATTATTATCATTTATTATTATTATTAAAAATCTATACTCTAGCCGTTTAATTTCTTAAAGTCCATTTCTTCTTATTATTATTAAAATCTATATTCTCGCAGTTCAATTTCCCGAAGTTCATTCCTTGTTATTATTATTATTACAAATTCAATTTTCAAAATCCATACCCTCGTAGTTTAATTCCCTAAAGTTCATTTTTTATTTTATTTTCTCTGGCAAATTTTATTTTAATTATTGAAGCTCTAATCTTTTAAATTTAATTCCCAAAAATCCAATTTTCCCATAAGCTCCAAAAATCCAATTTTCACTCGAATAGTTTTAATTCCATTTCGATTCCTAAATAATCTTCTGTTCTTCTTGATTTTACATAGGTAATAGTGAATTCTTCTTAATCCTAAAACACGGAATTTGTGAGACTGGTTCCTGAGTAATAAATCGGGCTTTGGTGGGGGCCCCATGTTCGATCTCTTTCGATTTGTCAACTGTTGTGCTTAGTGTATTTTGCTTGAGCTTCGTTTTGCGCTCCGATATGCATGAGCTATATTTTGTATTCATCAATTGTGCGCTAATTCTGTTTCTTGATAGCGCATTACGGCTCATGGCCGAGGTACGCATCCACTCCCATTCTAGTCAATCTATATTGCGTGTTTTGATTCTCATATTGTGCATGATTTAGGTGGGTATCCATTGACTTTCCCGTTGATTGCCATGATTGCTCCATTGTATTAGTAGAGACCCGACTTTAGGGACTTAGAGGGGTGCTACGGTCTTTACCGTACCTTCCCGATAAGTAACCTGACCCCCGAACCCGATCCGGTTTTTCACAGACCACCTTTTCCGAAACAAGGAGTCACACTTAGGGTTTTTCTTTCTTATTTTGTTTACCCTTTTAAAAATAAAACAAAAATAAGTGGCGACTCCAAGTCATTTTTAACCAATATAAAATCATTTTCAAAGTAAAATCGAGTTGGCCATCGAGTGGGAAACGCATGAGCCGAAATGCGGGGTCCACACATGTTCTATTACCTTTCAAGTAAAAAATTAGATAATTTTGAAAGTCAATAAAAAAAATTAAATCCCACTTTCAATAATTTTTAGATAAAATTTTATATAATATATTTTATTTGAAATTTAATTTCTAAAGTTTAACTAAAAAATTGTATTGACAATTTTCTTGTTGTGAGTCAAAATACTTTGCATTAGTCTATCTAGATAAAAAAATTATTAATATAATATTAGAACTTCATATCTTAGTTATTTTTTTCAATAAATTTATCTTTTTAAAAATTTTAAAATAAAAACATTAAAAATTTAAAAGCTAAAAAGGATATATATATATATATAATAAAGTGAAGTGATAGTCAATTTTTAAATTTTTTAAAATATGGTTAATGTAGAAAATATAAAAAATAAGAGAAAAATATAAATGAAAGGGTAATATAAATTTAAAATAAAAAATGAAAATTAAACTAAAAGATAAAAAAATATTTGAATGAAAATTCCCAAAAAATTTATCATTGCTTATAATAAGAGCAAAAAGATTCAATATCTTTAAAAATGAAAAACAAAAAAACATTATTGCTTTTTATTTGACATAAAATAGAAATATAGATTGGAAGAAAAAGAAAAAAAAAGTTAGAAATGAGTAATACTTAATAAGGAATAGAAAATGGAAAAAAAACACAAAAAAATTGAAATTCATACTCATTTGTGTCTCTGTAAGGGTTAAGGGTATTTTAGGGATTAATGAAAGATAATATCCTTCATCTTAATTTTCATACTTTGTTTGGGTCTTGAGCTTAAATATGCATGATATAAGGACCAAATGTTAATTTTTGGGCCTAGCTGGGCCCAAAACACAATTCTCCCTAATCAACATGCCTTAAAAAAATAGGTTTGATTGAAGTCCATGATAAATACACAACCATTACAATAGGGATTCATACACAACTTCAAGGCATGCTCATAAATATAGCTTATTCCAATTTTAGTTTGAACTCTTTCCTATTCTAATTAGCTTGTTCTCATTTGTTCATTGTCCTTTTTTATCTCTTATTTTCAAATCAAGCGTTGAGTATTGACTAGAAATGTGTTAGCCATAATTTTTTATTTTTTTTTTACATCCAATTTCTCACCATCCAAACATAGCAAAAAAAAAAAAAAACAAAAACAAAAAACAAAACAAAAGATAATAGAAAAATAATAAAGTTTTTCTCCCTTTTCCACTTTAAGCCATTGAATATAAGTGTTTGAACCTATTGAAGCCTAAACTAATAAATTAAAAGAAACAAAATAAAAACTCCAATGGGTTCTTAGAGTAAAATAATAAATTAACGAACTAGATGTTCTTTCTGTGTGCTAAAAGTTATGTTTTATGGTCATCACTTTCTAGGTGTTCTCTTTTGCGAGAATTTATGATTATCTGATTTGAAAAAGAAAAAGATTTGAAAAATGCATGGTCATTTATAGATCACATATTAAATATTGTGATTTAAATTTTCAAAGCACCAAAATTCTTGTTCTTCCAAAATTAGGGTTTGAACATTATATATCCTTACCTAGAATTCAAAATTAGTTGTATTCTTTGAGATATACCGTTGAAACTTGAAATTGAAAATTTGCAATCAACAATGGCTTATATTAGAAAATTTTAGGTTGGTGTTGTAACCTACCCAACCTCAACTTGAGTCTAATGCTTTCGATAAGTGTAGCTTTTAGTTACTCTAAAGGGATTGCTCTACCAGGTGTAGATGTTGATGGTGTTCTTCTTGATAGCTTTGTAAGTCGTATAAAAAACACTTCAATACATATGCCTAAAGCAATTTTTTTTGTTTATCAATAGATGGTTGTCATAGGAGAAAGAACATCAATAGGAATCAGTGATTCACCATAGAATGTAGCTTGTTATGGTTCATTACTAAAATGATCTAACATGAACATTGATATGGTTAATTTTGATCATTCAAAACCTTCATGATTATATCAATTCAACCATATTGACCACTATGAGATAAACATGAAATGAAACATAAATAAAATTCCTGCTACACACGATTGGCCCTGTAAAAGTAGGTCAGAAGATAATAGCTGGCATAATTGACTTCCTGGACGTTTACTTCAATGGTGAAAAGTGTCAAAGGCCAGAAAGTTGTTAAACTGCCTAAATCAGCCATGCCGTGGTGATTGCCATTGATAATTCTTGTGGTACTTGTCTTTCAACTTAAGAAAAGGGTTGACTCATAAAATGGGTTATTTTGTTGGACTAAGTGGACAATTGATTTGGACCTTGCTTACGTGGCTTTTCCAAGTGGCTGATCCAACTATGAGAGTTGTTAAAGTGTAGAGGGCATTTTTGGAAGGGCCTTAACATCACTATTACAATGTATGAAAGACCATTTATTTTCCCCAAAATCCACTGAATTTGAAAAAGCAAAGTTTCTAAAAGGCAAAATTTTGCCCCTTGGTGTATGGTTACATAAATTTCCCTTTTTTTTTTTTAAAGATTTCATATAGTTTGAATATTGTTTATATAGGTTCATTACAATTAGGGGGTGTTCAAATGATGTTCGGTAAAATCAAAATCCAAAAATACTAAAAAAATTAGGTAGGGTACGAAGAATGTAAGGAACCCTCCCTAGTCTCCACTTCTTTTAACTTTTTTTAAAAAAATTGGGACTTCATATGACTTAGATATTGTTTAGATAAGTTCGTTCAGTGTTTGAAATATCAGTAAACACGGATATATTGGTATTTGGATTTTACGGATATATCGAAAATATTGGATAAATATCGATGGATATTTTTACACAAATATCGGTGAGACAAAAATTATTCAAAATTGATGGGAATGCTTCGAAAACTCCAAAGAATATTAAAATAAGCAAGAATGCACATGTTAAAGTTATTTTTTAAGTCTAATTGACATAAATATGGTCAAGGAAAAAAATATTAATAAACATAGATATATTAGTAGATTCAATACTTGGATTTTAAGAATAGAAAATATGAATTTTGGGATTATACACTTAGAAAGTTAGAATTGAGTTAGTAAATATCTTATTTTATTAAAAGAAAATATTTTATACATAAACATAATACATATGACATTGCAGTAGTCTTTAATACCAAAATGAAGATTGATGTGATTCCATTATATTGTTAGATGAAAGGAGCCCATTTTGTTGAAGACAATATTCATACCAGGACATGGAGTTTCGATAGTATTGATTGTAAGTACGAACATGTCATGCATAAATTTCTTGAAATCTAGGGTTTTCCCATATGCTTGTTTGAAATCCTTACTGTTGTATCTGATATGGAATGTAGTACAACATTAGTACGGAAGAAGGATAGTTATACCTTTTGTACTCTTCATTAGTGGAACTTGAAAGATTTGGAGGAGGCTGACCATAACTCATTGCATAAGGGGCATAAATGTTGGCTTCATTTGGTGAGTCACTAAATTGAGTCTCTATACTCATTGAATCAAAACTGGCCAACAATGAGTCCTCGTTGCATGGCGTCATTCTTCGTTGTCTTCCTCTATATGGCTTTCCAATGCCTCCAACACCTAGACCAGCTTTTCTAGAGTCATGGTCTTCATCTTGAGTACAATGTGTGAAATCATTTTCACAAGTAAATGCCAATGGTTGTCCACTTTGCTACTATTGCCAAACATCCCCTCCATCATTTCTAGGGTTGCTACCATCATTGGTCTCTTCTCTTCTTGAACCATCATAGTCGAAAGCAAAAGTACCAACAACACTAGATTTGCTACTATGTTCAACACTCGTGGAGTCAAAAGAAGGTCGAGAAGTGACTGCCAGTTGAGAAGTTCCTTGTAGAAATGAATCTCTCGTGTCTTGGCTGAAACTATCAGTATGACCTTTTTCAGATAATACCTGTTCAACATCAACAACTACTTCTTGGACATGTACGACAATTCATGGGTCGGGATTTCCATCTTCATCATTTAAATGAAGAGGTCTAACCTATTGAAACAATTGGTTATCTTATTCTTCACCAACCTCAACTATAATGTCAAGTAAATCGAGGTAATCTTTCTCTACAACTTTGTCATTTTCTGCCTCCATATCACGGGTCTTTAGTTTCATATTATAATAACAAAAAACTAGTTGTTGGAGCCTCGAGTAAGCAGGCCGATTTCTTTACTTTGTATGAATTAAGGCAAATGTGCTCCAATTTCTCTCACAAGCTGAAAATAATGCAATTTGTGATAAAACCTTGATGGTTAACCTTCTTAATGTAGGAGTGTGGTTTCCATACATGAACCATCATTTAGTTACAACCAAATAAATGATATTAATACTTATATTGGAAAGCTACAATAATAGGTTAATGAAATGTATTATTAATTCACAAATAATACTCACCAGGAACCATTTATGACCTCAAAACAATCACTGCTTGATCACCAAATCCTCTCATTGCATCTCAGAATAATATAAGCTACATATTAAATCATTGAAAGTAAAAAATTGAGTAAATGAAATTTAATTATTTAATTTATATTATAACTCTAATAATTTACCTTATTTCCAAATTGACTAAGACCTTCTGTTGCAAGATCTAATTTTGCAAAGACTTTCTTGAACAACTTGAAGTAGATTAGGATTAGTGCCAACTCCACATTTATATTGAAACCTTGGATTAAGAAATAATGCTACAATAGTAAAATAGAAATATAGAATTAAAATGTTATGAAAGAAACATATTAAATACCAATAACTTTTGAATATGGATAATACTTAGTTACCTGTTGCATGAAAAGAATGTTTAAGAGTTCTATCCCAACGATCTGTGATTATTTCTAATACCTATTCTTTAGCATTAAGTTGAATGAGGTTCTCTTTCATAACTCAAATCAATTTGTACACAAATGGCATTGTAGGAACAACTTCTGAATCGACAATGCGAAGAACCATGTATATCGCCTCATAGATTAACACAAGTTTTCCCATTATCTCCTAGTACGCATGATCAAACATAAGTTTTTCAATCTCTTTTTCGATTAATGTGTCACTTAACTTGTGTTGTTCCATTTATTAATGATAAACACTTTCTTCAAGTTTGCCTTTTTTTTTTCAAAAGATTGTCGAGGACAATATAATTGGTTGCAAATCTTGTTGCTCCAAGGCGAACTATGTCTCCACCACACACCTTCTGCATCCGTGCAAGCAACCAACTATGGTTATAGATGAAGTTGGTTATCTTTCGAGCCTTTTTAATCACATCTGCAACACTCGACCTTTTATCGATGTCTTCGAACATTAAGTCAATGTAATGTGTTGCACACGAAGTCCAATAAAGGTTGTATTTTTTCATTAATAGCTTCCCTGCCTTCATGAATGCCGACCCATTATCTGTAACTATTTGTACCACATTTTGTTTGCCAACTTCCTTGATCACATCCTTCAACAAACCATATATGTATTTGTTGTCCTTTATATAATTTGATGCATCAACATATTTGAGGAAGATTGTGCTACCTTGTGAATATACCATGAAATTAATTATGCTTAATTTCGTGGGCCCAATCCATTAGTCACACATAATCATGCATCCATAAGTCTTCCACTTTTCTCTTTGAACATTGATATAAGCTTCCATGTCTTTGTACTTCATGTCCAAGTACTTGTATTTGATTTCATAAGGAGACGGTGGTTCTATACCCATACCTACCATCCATATATAATTAAAGCATATAAGAACATTTGTGGCAATCATACTTTATAAATAATAATGATATTGTTAAAATGAATACTATTTTTAAAATTGTAATAATTACCTGCATATTGTGTACCCATAATCATGTTCTTGAAGTGGTGAGAGTTTGTTTTATTGGGCGCAACACTCTCATATATGAAGAACTTACTGATCAAATGTCCCATGGTTTCCTTGATGGCACCATCTTTGAAAAGATTTTTCACATTTTTCTGTCTTGCTGCTAAAGATTTGTACAATGAGGGTGCACTAGGCGGTGATGGATCTGAATATCGAACACTTTGCGATCTTCGCATATGCCTTGTTGGATTAGTTAGATGTGAAGATTTACCTATTAATTATTAAAATTAAACATATATGTTAATTTAATATTATTGATAAGGTTGATAAGAAACAGTAATAATTCAAATTAATATTATACATGTTTTTATTTTGCCTCTTACAAAATGTTCTTCTTGTTGTTGATTCCATTAAGTAGCTTTTGATGCTTGAACTGCTGTTCTATAAGTATGCCGCTCATGAGGGTGCATGTCAACCGGATACATATACACATCATCATCATCAAGGTTCTTCTCATCCTCCTTATCAGTTACATGTCTATGTCTTCCTCTCATTATGTCTCGCAATTCAACTCGAATCTCTTTTATATCTGCAGTTTTCTTCTCTTTTATCTTATTTTTTTCTCTAGAAGTCATCTTATATCTTGTTTCACTTTAGGAGGCATGTTAGGAGACTTTTTTGTATTTGAATGAGGGTTTGTATGCAATAGGTGAAATCTAAAACGAGTAATCCCACCACTCTTTATTGTCAATCCACAGTAATTGCATATTGTTCCATTTTTGTTCCCTTCCATAGGTGTACAATATTTCCAACAAGGATCTCGACCCATGATACCGCTTCCACTTCCACTAGCCATTTTCTAAACATGTATTTTAAATTCCTATACAAAATAATCTCAAATTTAAAATTATTAAAGATAAAACATCTAAGAAATTTAATATTAATAATATTCATGAAATTGATAAGAATCATTGCTAATAAAAATTGAAATTAAAATTGAATTATGCATATATGAAATATATAAACATTACAATTAAATCTCCATATGAATTTAATTTAATTTAATTTAATTTAAATTTCCATATTCATGAAATTGATAAGAATCATTACTAATAAAAATTGAAATTAAAATTGAATTATGCATGGGGAATCCAAAACTTATATTTAATTTAAAAACATCAATTGTGAGTAAGTACATTATAATAAGGTTAGTAATAATTTCTAATATTTTATTGCATACATCAAAGTTAAAGCAGATATAGTTTTGACCTTTAATAGAGTTTGACAATATTAAATTTTTCCTCCTTTACAACTATTCATTCCAATGCATCACAATTATCCCAATCATTGGTATTTATGTGTGGTTAATTTTAAAATTTGTAATATCCAAATTTTGGATTCATTATGATCAAGAAGTAGGGACGAGTTTTGATATAATAATGTGAAAATAGTGGTATTCTTTCAAACTATGTTTTTCCTTTTTTTTTTTTTTTTTTGTTTATGTAATGCATAATTATTAACACTTTGAAAATGAATCAAGTTGAATTTTGTCAAACCTTCTCCAAGGCTGATGATATAGGGAAAGATGTCTTCCAGTTCCATATTTGGTTTCCACCCAAGATAATGGGTTATTTATATGACTCACATGAATATTGTTTATCTAATCTACAATGATTACATCATTTTATCAAGTCGGTTTGCATTTCTTCTATTTTTATTAGATGGGATTTTGGAGTCCATGTGATTAAACATATGCAGACATTCAAAAATGGTGATCCCATCAAGGCTCTTAGCATATCAAGTTCTATTCAAATATGTTGGCAAATAGCAATTAATTTAGTGCTACAAGAGGGAAACAGAGAAAAACAAACGATTTTGACTATTATTTGTACAAATACATCTACATGAGCAATGAGAAGATTATTATTATGAAATTTTTTGTTTTTTCAATATTTGTCAATTGCATCTCCATATATGGTCACTTTCATGGGAAGTAGTAACATTGGAAGACCATATAGGGTCCAACATAATTACTATTATGGATCGATTGAACTTTCCTCAATTGATAGCAATGAAGTGGTTGATTGGTTCTGAAAAAGAAAAAGAGTTTCCTGAATCCATAAGTTTCTTTTTCTTCAATCTAACAATTATGTAATACTATGTTTATGATTAAACAATATACTAAGTCAGAACATCAACAAATACAAGTACTAATTTTAATCTATCCTAATTTATTCCATTAAGGAATAACAAAAGGCATGCATATCATTTTCATATGGAGTATTGTTTGGATTTTCACCATGACATTTTGTTGTAACAATTTGTTCATAATGTTGAAATTGTGGTTCCTGCACATTGACAGTCCATGGTAATAATATACACTTCTAATTTCATTACATGTTGTTCAACATTATCATTATCCAATAATTATGCAATACTATGTTTACGATTAAACAATATACTAAGTTAGAACATCAACAAATACAAGTACCAATTTTAATTTATCTAATTTATTCCATTAAGGAATAACAAAAAGCATGCATATCACTTTCATATGGAGTATTGTTTGGATTTTCACCATGACATTTTGTTGTAACAATTTGTTCATAATGTTAAAATTGTGGTTCTTGCACATTGACAGTCCATGGTTATAATCTACACCTCTAATTTCATTACAAATTGTTCAACATTATCATTATCCAACAATTATGCAATACTATGTTTATGATTAAACAATATACTAAGTCAGAATGTTAATAAATACAAGTATTGATTTTAATCTACCCTAATTTATTCCATTAAGGAATAACAAAAAAAATGCATATCATTTTCATACAAAGTATTGTTTGGATCCTCACCATGACATTTTGTTGTAACAATTTGTTCATAATATTGAAATTGTGGTTCCTACACATTGACAGTCCATGGTTATAATCTACACCTCTAATTTCATTACAAGTTGTTCAACATTATCATTAAATAATGCATATTAAAAATGTCTTAGTGAAATGTGTTAATGTGAGGAGAGTACGTTTATCTTTGCACCAAGATCCCATATACATGTTAGATGGTGGATTTCACGTACGATCCGCTCTCATTCCTTGTATTTGCAGAGTTTAAGTCATGTAAAGTAATGTGACTTTAGGTATTTTTAAAGTTTATTAAATTATTTAGAAGACAATCATACATGACTTAAAGTTTAGAAAATGTCATGTGAATAATTTAATGAAGCCATCTATTTCATTTTAATGTAACATTGGGAAAATAATTAATGCATTCAAAACCATTATGTTAGTTATAAATGTAACTACAACTAAATATTGACATTTACGAGTAACGCGTAAAGGATCTTGCATACCATATCATCATCATTGATACCATGAGGGATTGTAGATTGTCAACACTTTCGAATAGTGCGGCCTACTTTTCTTGAATAGTGTCAACACCTACATACCATAAATGATCTTTTACATCGACTACATTGTCTTCTTTTTTTAATATGTGATGCAACTTTGCTTGGATTTTCTTTAGTCTTCACTATACTTGGATCACAAACTTAATGGTGACCTATGGCTCCATCTATTCCTAAATTTTTTCCCTTCAAATTAATATTACAAAGCTCCTTTATTTTCATTATTAAACTTTCAATTTCATTTTTGGTTGTAGAAATGAAGTTAAAGATTGTGAAACATAGTAAGAGAGTTTGTTGCACATAGAACTCAATGAATTGTACCATACGATGTGAACCATGTCATTTTTCATCTCATTCACAGGTGGTGATCCTGGATGCGACTTTGCTAACTCTATCCACCTCTTTAAAATACATGAACTAGGACTTTCTTCTAACTGCTCAACCTTCATAACAACATATGACAACAAGGGATGTCAATAAACTCAAACATCATTCACAAGCATTTTAATGTTACAATATTTAACCAAAATTAGACTTCTCATTTAGAGTTTGGGTGTCTAAACTTAGATAATGTGTATGACTGAAATGTATCCTTGTTTATAAGTCCTACTACAAAGAATAACTTTACATTTTTCATTTTCTAGTGAAATTTGAGGAAGAATTCCTTAGTGTACATACTGGTAGCATGATTTTCAAGGATGGATAGTTTTGTTGAAAGAACAAGTCAAGAATTCTTAGACTCAAACTCTACCTTTGCCTCATTGTGTCAAATTCTTGTTATTGCCTTATCAAATTGTTATACAAACTCATACAACCGCAAAGGAATTTTCAAAAATCAATTTAGATAAGCATTCATACCCTTACACCTTTGTGTGCTTCTCATCTCTCCAAAGAAATTTCTCGGTAAATATGCCTCTACCCACCTTTTTTGTTTCACATAAACCTCTGTAACCCAACAGTTTTCATGAAGACCTAACTTTTCAATCATATCATGCCAACCGTATTTGAATTATTTGGGATTCCCTCTCATGAACATGCACCTTGCAAAGGTGTTTGTGAAGTCCTTAATATGCACATTTGTGAATACATTTTATTGGAGATAACATGCACTCATGATATGACATGCATCAGGAAGCACTTTTTGTCGCCTTACACATTGCTTTATCCCCATCAGTTACAATAGAAATGAGCTTCTTGTTCATCATTGTTATAAGAAATGTCTCCAACACCTTTTCATATGTACCAATACTTTCATCCATCAATAGCATAAAACCAAAGACCATAGTTTGGTGATGATGATTAGAACCAACCAACACAACTAGTGACTTCTTATAGGCATTAGTTCGATATGTTGTATCAAATGCCAACACATCTCTGAAACATGCATAATCTAATTGATATGTAGAATCAACTCAAAACAAGTTTGCTAGTTGACTTTCTTCATCAGTATTGAATTTATAATAAAATGAATGATCCGCTTATGTCGTCCTTCATAAGTAAGTCAAAGCCACTTTTGCATTACCATCTTTAATTTCAATTCTACGCATTGCATCAACATGATTATATTGTTGGAAAAGTCAAATGGTTCTAGTCTCCAGTAGTTGTCCTAGACTTTAGGAAAGTTGTTTTTTTTGTTATACTACTTTGTTGCTGTACGTGGCCTACTTTGGCCTAGTCTTTAGTAGTAAGTTTGAGTCTGTTGCAGTTTGTTATCAAGTCTCAGGTTTGTTAGTAGTGGAGCACTTTCTTAGGACTTAGTGGGTAGTGTATGCATGATCCTATTTTCATGCTGCAGCAGTTCCTATTTTCTTGGTCTTATCCTTCTGTGTATGAGCCTATTTAAAGGCTGTTTGGTTTATCAATAAAGTGTGTGCAGATTAGTAAATAGTCTCTGCTTTCCAATTATTATTGTTGTCTTTTCTCTTTTTCAATTTGTAACATATATATATCTTTTGGTGTGAAACCAACATGTTCATGTCCTCCTAATTGTTGGATCATATAGTCCATAATTTGGGCAATTTTAACATCAACTTTTTGCATAACATTAACTTCAGCCTTATCTGGATTACTTATTGCCTGATAAGACCAGATGAATTGTGTGTTCATTGCACCAACCAAAGGATGATTATGGTCTCCTCTAAACTTTTTAACAATTCACCTAGTTTTCTATTAAAGCTAATACAAAAAGCAGTTTGACATCTAACTCTAGTCAATGATTGTGGCTAATGTTGTTGATTCTCATTTTCAAAACACTTTGTTGATCGATGTCCTTCTCTAGAACACACCCACTTTCGAGATACTATATCTGCAATCTTGTCTCATTCCAAATCATCTTTTTGAATACTAAATCCTGTCACTTTAGTGAACATGTTGTAAAATGTTTTTGCTTTATCTATATAATTGAATTCCAATTTGCACACTTCTTCACTTGAATACCATTCAACACTTTCTTTTTCAAAGTTTGTGAATTGTGGGTATAACTCCCACCAATATATGGATCCTCATGGATTTCATTTTCAAGCTGCACTATAAATTCCTTGCTCTCTCATTTTTCCATGTCTAATACTACCACCTAAAAATTTCAAAATAGAAGCATATTATAGTTGTCAATTTTACATTGATGGACTTAGAATATATGCACCATATATTTTAATTTTTTGTCTTCTTTTTCAATGCCAACAGATAATTTTCATAAGAGGAATACAAAATGTTTGTCATTTACATCTAGTGAGTAGTAGTTGAGAAATGGAGTTACTGGTCCCAAAATGGTGGTCGATCGATTATGGCTAGATGGGCCATAATTTTGGCAATGTGTACTAGTTGAAGAACAATATTCGATCGACAACATTGCGGTCGACTAGTATGTGTGGTATTGTAGATGGTTTTGAATGTAGCAGGGTTTATCAGTTGAGAAACTTTTCCTCCACCGGTACCCACGGGTGCTTTAGGCTTCATGTAAAAAGAAAAAGAAAAAAATTAAATTGAGGATAAAAAAAAATGGTTATGTGAAATTTAGTCCACCTACTTTTTTGAGCTAATATAAAGTTCAGAAATATAATTTATCTTTCACAATGAGTTATTTTCCCACAATGAAGGCTAAAGGTAGTAAATAATATGATTTTGATTAATAAGGTGACACATTGAGCTTACCTTGAGAATCAAAAACTGTACTTTTGGGTTTCTTTACTAGCACAATTTGCTCTGATTTTTTGCTTTCATGGCTTCCACTCCAACACTTCTTTCACACTCTCTATTTCCCTTTAAAAATTTTCTTCTGTTAAAACTCCTACCATATGGATGTTGGTTGGTGGGTGAATTAATACTAGTTTTTAATATTTTGTCACATTTAGGATATAATTTCTACACCAGTACACTTGGTTATTGATATTTACCACTTTTGATATATATGGGTAGATGATATTAAATAGGACATTAATAAAAATGAGGAAATTTTTATTATTTTGATTTGTAACGGTAAATTGAAAATTTCATGAAATTTAAATTATTAGCATTTGAATTTTTAGGGGAAAGTTACACCGTTAACAATAACTACAACATTAAAATAAGTTGAATTGAGACTATTTATAACTAAATAAATAAATAAAAACTATATGCAAATTACTATAAATTAATGATTTGAACATAACAATAAGTTCAATTGGAACTATGTGTAATTAATTAAATTTAAAATTGAATGTATGGGCAACATGTAGATACATTAAAAATTTTCAATTAACACTTATGCCTGAATAATTTAATTATAAATTAAAACTACATCCAATTTAATCAAAATTAAACAATTTACCATTTCAATTAGTTAAATTGAAAGTAGCCAAAATGTAGATTCATTAAAATTTCCTAATTAACACTTATGCCTAAATAATTTAATTATAAACTAAAACTATATCCACTTTAATCAAAATTTAACAATTTACCATTTAAATAACTTGCATTGAAAGTGTGGGTGAATTGAGACACATTAAAATTTCCAAATAAACACCTATGCCTAATTAATGAAATTTTAAAAACTCAAACTATGTCCAATTTAATTGAAATGAAATAATTTACCATTTCAATTATTTAAATTGAAAATATTGGCAAAATGTAGATAGATTAAAATTTCCCGATTAACACCTATGCCTAATTAATTTAATTATAAACTAAAGCTACATCTAATTTAATAAAATATTAACAATTTACTTGTTAGTTATTTAAATTGAAAGCATGGGCAACATGTAGATACATTAAAAAAAAATTCAATTAGCACTTATGCCTAAATAATTTAATTATCAACTAAAACTACATCCAATTTAATAAAATTTTAACAATTTACTTATTAGTTATTTAAATTGAAAGTATGGGCAACATTTAGATACATTAAAATTTTCCAATTAACACTTATGCCTAAATAATTTGATTATAAACTAAAATTATATCCATTTTAATTAAAAAAAAAAAAAACCATTCTAAGTAAATCACTAAGGTCCATGGTAAACTGATTTGGGGTAGCCACCTAAAACCCTCAACCCATCCATTTTTTCTTCCCATCAACATCCCAACAACCATACCTGGAACACAAACCCTAGAGTTGAAATCTCAATCCATGGCACCCAAACGAGCTCCAGAGGTAACAACGACCAATAACGATAAAAGGAAGGGACTGGCGATAAAGGAAAATGTTGAGGTCTAGAATAAAGCCACATTTGATAAAGGTATGTTCACTACTCCAAAGCTAACATAGAGATTTAATTTTCATTTTTCCAATAGGAGTGTCATCCCGATTAGGAACATAGATTACTCATAGTTAGGTTTTTTCCAATTTTTCACAGCTAGCTATTGTGTCTATGAACAAACTTGTTTTTCTTAGGGCTGTGAAATGCTTTTACTGCAATATGAAATTCGAAGAAGAAGAACCCATTACTACAAACATTAACGGTTTAGAAATTAAGTTTGATGTTGGTGACCTTTGTAAGATTTTAGATATTTTGAACAAAGGGTTGTGTTTATATGAATCAAAGAAGTGGCTGAAGGTTGATGGTTTCAAACCTATAGAAGTTGTACAAAGGTTGTGTAGCTATAACAAAGCCATTATGACTAATAAACCAACATCTCAGACATTAACTTTGTTGAGTAGGACCCTATAACACATGATTTCTTACACGTTTATCCCCAAAGGTACACATCAAGACGATGTTTCATTCTTTGAGGCATTTTTGGTTGACAACATTCCAATAAAGAGGAAAATTAACATGAGATATATAATTTTTCAGCATATGAAAGTTTGTCCATTGAGTGAAGATTTCGTCCTCCCATATGAGATGTTTATTACAAAGATTGTTAAATTTTTCAATGTCAATTTACGTCGAAAGAGTGACGGTAAAAAGCTAAAGTCCCTTGATACATACAATCTGGCCTTAATGCATCGTATGCAATTTGTGCATAAGAAAGATGGTTCATGGGGAAGAAAGTCTTTTGTGGATCTTATAGAGGTGGATATGCCTTCAGATGAGATGTCTTCAAAGGAGGATGATGACAATTGTGATATAAAGGGAGAAGATACCGAAAACGAAATTGCCACTAGATCATAGAGAGGCAACGAGAAAGGAGCAAAGGTCGTTGCAGATCATCCCTCTCATACAACTAGGAAAAAGGTTGAGTCTTCGGATAACCTAAATGCCCAAATTAGCTCAATTGTATGCTCTTAGAAGAGATGGCATTGGCAAATGATGGACGATTGAAATCTCTAGAACGATGAATTGATAGATTCGAGGAGGAATTAAAATCGGGTATGGAGATTCTAAGGGGCTAGAATAAAGAGATGATGACATTTCTCAAAGCCGAATTCCCACCTCATGACCTAGCCTAGTACTAACCCCTTCTTACATCTTGGACTGATTATATAGTTACCAAAGTTTGGTTTTTTTTTTTTTTTGGATAATTTGGGAATGTAATTAATATTATGTATTTATGACTTTGTCTTAGTTATTTGGTCACTAATGATAAGTCATTGACATATATAGGTGATATATTTATCTTAATATATATGGATGGTATATGGATGATATATTTACTTTTACAACATCATTAGATTGATGTATAGAGTAGTACTCCAAAATAAAATATTTAAGTTTATTTTTTTTTTTTTTTGCTTTTTTTTAATATTAGAAATAAAATTCAACACAAAATTCAAGAACTTTTAGACATTTATTTAAAGGGTAATGATTTTTAAAATTGAAAAAAAAATAATTACTTTCTCAAGTTTTAAAAAAAAAAAATTAAATGATTTTTAACAACATATGTTAAATCCATCATTTAGGTAAATTTCTATATTTTATATTTTTTGTTTTTAAATATAAAAGTAAAAAGTAAATCTACAAGAGTGTTGAGTAATTTAATTCTTTAAAAAGAAACTAAGAAAGTTTAATTAAAAGAACCTAAGAAGTTAATGATTTTTTATTAATGGTTAAAAGTTATTTAACTCTTAAAGAATTTGAGTGTAAAAATTTATAAATATAATGTAGGGTTAATGTGACTCATCTTTTACTAGGATTTGACTAAATATATGTAACCCTTATTGATTTGAAATTTTATCAAATATCGTTTTTTATAGTAAGTGATTTGAGTGAAAGGAGAGGGAAATGAAAATAACAAATAAAAAAAAATAGAGGTAATTGACGAAATTTCAAACAGTTAGATATATTTGTGAAACCAAGGTTTGGTTAATCTTGATTTTGATGATAACAAAACAAGGTTTAAAACTAATTATTATATTTCAAGTGTGATTAGGCAAGACGATTTCCAAAGTGGCAATCACAAAGATAAATCAAGCCAATGAGAAATCATGAAGAAGATGACCACCTCAAAGAGAAGTGTTTTTCAAGACCCAAGCTTCATAAGATCTCTTTGTAAGGTTGTTGGTGCACTAGGATTTTCATGCATTACATTCTTTACTTATACACCAAAATCATCCAAGAGTTATTTTGTTTTAAATATTTTAAAAATTGGATGATTTCATATTTTCAACTAAAACCTTGTGTTAAATGTTTTTCAAACTTGTTTTAAAAGGTTTTAAGTTGAAAAAATTGGTTGTTGAGCCAAAAACGGCTCAATCGGTTGAATTAGATGAGGAACCGGTCGACCGCCAGCTCAACTGGTCGAGGTCTAGGTCGACCCCTAACTCAACCGGTTGAGGTCCGGGTCGACCCCCAGCTCAACCGGTTGAGGGTGCAAAAAAGCTTTCTCTTTCTTCCAGAACGGTTGTTCAACCGGTTAAGGTCTGGTCGAGGTCTGGTCGACGTCCGGTTGAGGTCTGATCGAGGTCCAATTGTCACCTGCCAAACATTAAATGCTAACGGCTAGTCAACCGGTCGAACCCCCAATGGCTAGTTTGGTTTTTTTCTTCTATAAAAAGGCTCCAATTTTCATTGTTTCAAGAGCTTAACCTTCCCAGACCTTTCTTGAATATATTTGAGCCTTGGAAGAGTGTTTTGTAGTGCACCATTGTTCTAAAACTTGCATATCTTTAGTGCACCATTCAATCCTAGTT
The DNA here is from genome assembly GCF_004353265.1 of Vitis riparia. Taxonomy (NCBI): domain Eukaryota; kingdom Viridiplantae; phylum Streptophyta; class Magnoliopsida; order Vitales; family Vitaceae; genus Vitis; species Vitis riparia. The sequence continues at coordinate 9,499,018 of NC_048433.1, read as the reverse complement.
TTCTTGTATCATTTGAGCTTAAAGTTTTTGTACTGGGATTTTGTGAGATCATTTATTTGTAAATCTTTGAGAGGAAGTTTCTCAAGTGTGGGGTATCACTTGAGGGGTTGTTCAAGAGTGGGATATCTCTTGAGAAGTGTAAAAGGTGCTTGGAGCCAAAAGTCCAAGAGGGTGAATTGGAACCATGATCCAATTGTATTGCTTGAAGGCTTGGTTTGGAAGCCTTGAATTAGTGGAACCTCAAGCTTGGGATTAAAGCTAGAGGAGAGTGGATGTAGGTCGGGTTACGTCGAACCACTATAAAATCTTGTGTTTGCATTCTCTCTTCCCTACTCTTTTAATTTATATGCAATTGTCTTTATATTGTTTATTATATACTTGCATATAATTGTCTCTTACAATCACATAGTTTAAATTAGCAAAAAGAGACCATCACCCTATTCAGTCCCCCCCTCTCCCCCCTCCCTCCCCTCTAGGGTGATTACCATAGGTTGGATTAGCCTATTTTTTCTAACAATTGGTATCAAAGCTAGGCTTCTTATTTAAGACTTAACCGTCTAATAAGTAATGGCTAATCCATCAAGTTCATCTCACATTGAAAGTTTTTCAACCACCCGACCTCCACTTTTCACGGGAATCGATTATCCCTATTGGAAAACTAAAATGACTTGGTTTTTTCAATCTACTAATCTTGATTTATGGGATGTCATTGAAGATGTTCCCCACATTCCTTCAAAATTAGAAAATGGAGTGATGGTTCTAAAACCTAAACATGAATGGGATGAACTTGATAGAAAGAAAGTCCAATTAAATGCCAAAGCCATTTTTATCTTACATTATGCTATTGATAGAAATGAATTTAATCGTATTTGGCAATGTAAGTCGGCTAAAGAAATTTGGAGACTATTAGAAATCACTCATGAGGGAAACAACCAAGTTAAAGAGTCTAAATCAATATCCTTGTGCAAGATTATGAATTATTTTCTATGAAGGATTTTGAATCTATTGTAGAGATGTTTTCTAGGTTCATGGTGATTGTGAATGAACTTGAAGCCTTGGGAAAAACCTACACCGAAGTAGAGAAAGTCATGCAGATCTTAAGGTCTCTACCAAAGAAATGGGAAACAAAAGTGACGGTTATTCAAGAAGCAAAGGATCTCACCAAACTCTCACTTGAAGAACTCATTGGGTCACTCATGACTTATGAGATAACTTTGAACAATCATCAAAGAGTTGAAGAAAATAAGAAAAGTATAGCTTTCATGGCTTTAACAAATGATGATGAAGAGGAAGAAAGTGAAAGTGATGAAGACTCCATGGAAGAAGAATGCACAAATGAGGATGCCAACATGTGCTTTATGGCTTTGGAAGAACATCAAGATGAGGTAAACTCCAACTCTAACCATTTTGAATTTCAAGATGTACTTTAAGAATTATATTTTGATCTTGAAAAACTTGGTTTCAAAAATATCTCTCTCAAGAAAAAGATTTCTTGTCTTCAAAATGAGCTCAATGAGCATAATGAAAAATTTGAAAATATTGAGAAGGCAAAAATCTCTTTTGAAAAGGAAAATGAGGAGTTAAAAATTCTCAAATGGCCAAAAGACTTTTGATATGATTTTGGCAAATCAAAAATGCATTTTTGATAAAAAGAGGCTAGCCTACAAGCCTTTCAAAAATCAATTTTTTTTAAGAATTATTTTGTAAAGGAAACCTCTAGTTTTTCGCCTTTAACTATTTGCAATCTTTAGAGGAGGTCACATTAGTGATATTTGTCCCTTAAGAAAATCCCCTTATGTTCTTCAAAACTCTTAATTATTTTGGATTCCATAGGGAAGAAAGACTAACCCTCTAAGACCCAAAAAGATATGGGTACCAAAGGTTACTTAATTTGTTTTGTAGGGATCCATGCCAGAAGGAAGATATGCTTACCTTGGAAAGAATGCATTGATGATATTGGTAATGGTATCCATTCTAAAGCTTAATTTGCAATATCATTTTGCTAACACTTGGTATATTTTTTTTTTTATTAATAATATAACATTTTGTATCACTTTGATAAAATTGGTGTATTTGTTAAACCAAGGTTTAGATTAAAAAGAAGACTTTTTTTATAACTAAGTAAAATTAAATGATCATATGCTTGTATGCCCTAAAAGTGTTATTCAATGCATGTTATATATTTTTTAAATTGCATATGTTCTCCCATATCTTTTTTCCAAATCATGCTTTAAGTTGGGAATGCTCTAAGGATGAACAATCTTTTATTTGGAAACTATTTTCAAATGAAAGATGGAGATTCATTTTCAGGAGGAATTATATTTTTGATATCATGTGATTCCCCCTATATACTTTATTGAAACTTTTTGTTGATGACAAAAATGGGGAGAAGTAATGGTAGGTTGCTAACTTGGGAAGAAATGTCAATATTGTTTTAGCAATTCTATTCATATTGATGCTATGTGCTTTATTGGTTATATTTGTATGCGTCATATTTAATAATAATGTCTTGCCAAATTGCTAAATTGCTCTTTATACTATTTATGTTTGATTATATCATTTTGAGCATCCTTAATATACTCCTTAAAGTTTCTAAACTTGGATATTTTCTAAATTCAAAGGAGCATATATTGAGGGGGAGCTTTTTAGCAACCTTGGTTTTATCATAATAAAAAATGGGGAGATTGTGAAACCAAGGTTTGGTTAATCTTGATTTTGATGATAACAAAACAATATTTAGAACTAATGATTATATTTCAAGTGTGATTAGGCAAGACGATTTTCAAAGTGGCAATCACAAAGACAAATCAAGCCAAGGAGAAATCATGAAGAAGATGACCATCTCAAAAAGAAGTGTTTTTCAAGACCCAAGTTTCATAAGATCTCTTTGTAAGGTTGTTGGTGCACTAGGATTTTCATGCATTACATTATTTACTTATACACTAAAATCATCCAAGAGTTATTTTGTTTTAAATATTTTAAAAATTGAATGATTTCATGTTTTCAACTAAAACCTTGTGTTAAATGTTTTTCAAACTTGTTTTAAAAGGTTTTAAGTTGAAAAAGTTGGTTGTTGAGCCAAAAATGGTTCAACCGGTTGAATTGGATGAGGAACTGGTCGACCGTCAGCTCAACCGGTCGAGGTCTAGGTCGACCCCCAGCTTAACCGATCGAGGTCTGGGTCGACCCCTAACTCAACCGGTCGAGGTCCGGGTCGACCCCCAGCTCAACCGGTCGAGGGTGCAAAAAAACTTTCTCTTTCTTCCAGAACGATTGTTCAACCGGTCAAGGTTGAACCTCAATCGGTTGAGATCCGGTCGAGGTCCAACGGTCACCTGCCAAACATTAAATGCTAATGGCTAGTCAACCGGTCAACCCCCAACTTGACTGGTCGAACCCCCAACAGCTAGTTTGACTTTTTTTTTCTATAAAAAGGGTTCAATCTTCATTTTTTCAAGAGTTTGACCTTCCCAAACCTTTCTTGAATATATTTGAGTCTTGGAATAGTGTTTTTGAGTGCACTTTCTTGTATCATTTGAGCTTAAAGTTTTTGTACTAGGATTTTGTGAGATCATTTATTTGTAAATCTTTGAGAGGAAGTTTCTCAAGTGTGAGGTATCACTTGAGGGGTTGTTCAAGAGTGGGATATCTCTTGAGAAGTGTAAAGGGTGCTTGGAGCCAAAAGTCCAAGAGGGTGAATTGGAATCATAATCCAATTGTATTGCTTGAAGGCTTGGTTTGGAAGCCTTGAATTAGTGGAACCTCAAGCCTATGATTGAAGCTAGAGGAGAGTGGATATAGGTCGGGTTGGGCCGAACCACTATAAAATCTTGTGTTTGCATTCTCTTTTCCCTACTCTTTTAATTTATATGCAATTATCTTTATATTGTTTATTATATACTTGCATATAATTGTCTCTTACAATCACATAGTTTAAATTAGCAAAAAGAGACCATCACCTTATTCAGCCTCCCCCCCCCCCCCCCCCTTCCCCCCTCCTCTTCCTCTAGGGTGATTACCATAGGTTAGATTAGCCTATTTTTTCTAACAATATTTAACTAAAACCTCAACAAAGGTGAATGAAATTAATCATAAAATATATAACAAGAATTGTATAAAAGGTTTTTCTTATTTCTCGTTGTTGTTAGATGGATGGTTTTCCTTGTATGTTAAGATTTAAAAAATTTATGATGTGAAAAAGTCGACCATATTGATATAATATCATATTATATTTTGAATTTGGAGGCTTTAATAGATGATAAATATGATTTAATAGGATTTAAAGTGAAAAGTCAACCATATTGATATAGGATCATATTAAAATTTGAATTTAGAGTTCTTAATATACGATAAATATGATTTAAATAAATAAAATAAAGGTAAAAAATGATTAGGATATAAAATAATGAGATTATGGTATAAAAGAAAAAAAAATTTAAAATATAAAATCAAAAATCAAAATATAAAATATAGAGGGTACAAAATAATGGAACCACAACAAGGTTTAAAAAATGAGGATATATTGTTGATATATCCTCAACCAACCTTTGCACCATTGGGCCAACATGTCTTTACTTAATAAGTAGACCTACATTTTATATATATTTTGAAAACTAAAATATTAAAATAAAATTTTAATAAAGACATTAATTTAGTTATTTATTTTTAAATTTCATTTAATTTATTATTGAAAACACAAAAATCATGAATTAAATACAAATATAATAACTATATATATATATATAGATAGATAGATAGATAAATTATTATTTTAGTATTAAAGTTATTTTTAAAATCAAGAAATTATGATTTTAGTATTAAATATATTTTCAAATATCACCTATTAATATTATAAAATATCATAAATTATATTATTCATATATCAATTTCTTCATATCTCAATTATAATATATGTATTATTACTTCTTATATTGCTTTTTATAAATTGTTTAATATTTGACTAATTATTATTCCATTGATATTTTTCGATATGACCCAGTACATTCGTAAAATCAAAATACTTTAACAGAACAAAAAAACTATAAAATCTAAATGTGAATGCTACAAAATAGTGAGACCATAACAAAAACCAATAAAATCTAAATGCCCACATGGAAAAGGTTTGGAGCAATATCATAGTGGAACAAGTGTGATAATTCTATGATATTTGGGTTATGATAAATTTATTTTTCTTTGCTTATTCAATTAGGAGGAAATGATTTTTCAGATAAACTATATATACATATGGTATTGTACTTTTTCCTCCTTTGCTTTCTTCAAATGACTTCTAATGTCTTACTAATAAAATTATCACTTTAATTTAAAACCAAATTCATAAAAAAAAAACCCCTAAAAATAACTTCAACAACTAACATTTCAGGCCAAATTCACAAAGGCTAACTAATATTATCCAGGGCAATTTTAAATCAAATTCACGTAAGTCCTAAAATCTAATAGAGGAACCACTTTTTGGTCAAAGACTTACAGGCTGTTGTCATTTCCAGACAGTAGTAAATGTACATGCCACTGACCCATGAGTCATCCCATCAACGTTTAAAGTCCCAATAAATTATTTGCTTGTTTGGAAGACTAACACTTTCCAATAAAGCTGTTTCAAATTCACTACCGTCAACTGTGAAAAAGTCTGTATGTCCATTAATGTGACTCTTTACCCTTGCATCTCCTTCACTCTTCCCGTTGAACAAGAGGAGATTCAAAGAAACCTTTCATCTCTCTTTTTTGTTGGAAGTTGCAAGACTCTGGATTATGAGGTAACCTTCAGACGATGCATCTTCTTGTACACTTTTTTTTTTCCTTTCTCACGTGTTTCCTCCACTCTTAGTAAAACCAAATGAATTTCTCAAGGAAAAAGAAATTGGCCCTATCTTCTTCCAGTTAGTCATGATGCAGTGAAAAAATTAAACGCCCAAAGAGAATCACTATCTGTGGATCCATTCTATTTTCTCCTCTTCTGATTTCCTTGTTGCCATCTTTTCAACCGTGTGGTAAATGGGACGGTGTGATGTGTGAGCAAGCGATGATTTCAAGGAAAAGTTCATCATATCTCAACTATTAACCTTCTGGTTTGCTTGTTTGTCCTAGTGTGTTTTCTTTTCTTTCTTTTTCTTTTTCTTTTTTCCTGATTTTTTTATCATATACAAAAACTAATGTTTATCGTATGTAATACTAATCCATTATATTTTGTTTCCATGGGATGAAGGCTCTATAAGTTGAGTTGGACTCTTTTATGATTGGCTTTAATGTTTCATGATTAGATTTATTCTTTGAGTGTTGGCTGAGAGTGGGATCAAAACATTCCTCAAGCACTTTGGAAGCTCTTTTGAACACGAACTTCAGTAACATTAATGGCTCCTTCGTCTGGAGGTATGCTGTTGGCTTCAACATCTTTTGATGTTGTGATTTAATTTTTATGAATGATATACCTTCCTTTGGATTATATATGTCAGGAAATCAATAGTTTGATTTCTCATTGCAATGAGGTAGTTTTGAATAATGGACTCTCCTACTAATTTGTCAAGTATGGCTCTCGTGTTTTGAAGGGTGTAAAATAAATATACCTTATAATATATATATTCTTTTTTAGAAAATAAAGAATTTATTTTTGCAAAATTCCAAGGTGCCAAAATCAATTATTGAATTTCAGAATTTGAAATTTGAACCATCGAATGTATATGAGGAGATTTAGTATATTGAATAAGGGTATAAATAAATGAGATAAGGTATAAGGGAATAAATAAATGAGACTCTTGAAGAAGTGTATATGATATTACCTATTTTGTGGGATTCGATGCCTACTGAAAAATGTTTTGTTTGGCCTTCTAGAGGGATCCATTTTTTATTTTTTTTTATATATATAGCCATAATACCCAACTTCTTCCATATTTGTTTACTTTAATTTTCAACCCCTTTTGAATTCTTAAAGTTCATTATGGATTTCTTTTAGGACTATATAAAATGTGTTGTTTTATTTTATTTTTTTCTATTAGCTTGCTCTTATGTTTAAAAAGTATTAGTCCAAATGGCAATAATAATTATGAAATTAGAAATTATCCAAGTTGGTTATGCTTTAATTATTCACCTAAACAACTATCTTTATGATTTTACATTCACTTTAATATGAAAAATATTGTAGTGCTTCAGAAGTTAATATAACCATTTCAGGATGTTAAGGAGGAGATATTAGGAGCTGATTAATCATGAGATGGAAATAGAAATTTTCTATAAATATTTATATTTTGAATTCTAAGTTTTTTTACTTTGAATTTTAAACAACTATATTCATTTATAGCTGAAAATGATAAGCAATGACATTTTTTATCTATTCGTGTTTTGTAGTATAGGTTATTTCTTATGGATGAAAATTGTCAATGGCATGAGCAAAGTCGGAAAAAGGGAGGGGTATTTGAAAGAGAGGTATGCTTATATTTGCTTCCCACTTCTATTTGTTATACTTTTATGTATCATCAACTATGTGGTAGTGATGTATTTGTATTTTATGCTTGATGTATGCATATGATTGGTGTAATTCAATTGGTGGTGTAGATATGATTGTGGCATGTTCGCAATCAAGTACATGCAACATTGGAATGGGGCCATACTAGCACATTCAATTGCGGAGGTAAGCACAACCAATACTTTAGTGTTTGGTTTTTTTGAAGTTTTTTCAAACCAGCCCATGATTTTGGTGTGTCTTGTACAGGACAAGATGCATTTATATTGATTGAGGCTGGTTGTTACCTTGGTCACGAATGTGGCAAACAATGATAGAGAGGTCATGAAGGCATGTCGAATGTGACGTATGAGGGTTGTGCCACTTTTGTTAGTTGCAATTTATGAACTACTAAATATAAAAGATAATGTCAAAGAGAAAGGAAAGACAACATGTCTGTATATAATCACGGTTTGCTTTATTTGTTTGTTAATAGTGTTTGCCACTATGCACCAATTTATGCTAACGCAATAATGCACACTGGGACAATAGTGGAAACATTTGTCAGGATAATATGGTGGGATTTTTTGAACTTCTAACCATCCCTTTGTCTTTTATTCCATGATGCTCCATTAATTTTATTGTTCATGCTTATTGTCTTTTGTCTTACAAGAAAGGTTGAGCATAGCCACAAATTGGCCTATGTTAAGTGCATCAGCAAGGCTAAGTGTGATTAATAAAGGCCACTTGGAACAGGGAAGGTCATTGATGTCACCTTACTTGCCTGAGAGTGGGGCTGGTGGTGGCAGCAATCCATAATCAGAAGGTGGAACCCTCTATGCTATTGTGATGCTCAAATCAGTTTTAGGTTGCACTATTATGATCTACTATATTTTGTTTGTTTTAGATAAAACTACTTCTTAGCTTCATGTCACCTTCTTTTCCCTTCTTTTTATTCTCACGATTATTATTATTATTCTTCTTAATTGCAGGCGACAATTAGAAAACATAATTGTTGACAACCATGAAGACACCATGACGAAAATAGGAGCAATGTTACACTTCAAAATCGTGGCTGCTGGAGAAAAGGATGTGATCATACGACATTCTCATCATCACTCAGACTTTATAATATAACTGTTCATATTTCGCTTTTTGTTTGTAAATTTAGGCATGCCCAATACCAGAGCTCTCTAAAAACTCTATAGATACATCATAATTGGTTTTTTTTGGTTTACCATTTTTACTTTGGGCACCCATTGCATACTTCCGATATATTTGGGTTGTGCCCCCTCTTCTGTTAGGTGGTTTTAGATTAATTTATCAACAACTTAAAAAAATACAGTGGTATATGAAATATTGGTTGAGCTAAAGAGGTTACTCCATGACCTCTTTGCAAGTGTGTAGTTCTATGAGAGCCATGCAATATGAGAAACTATTGCCTAGGTTGAAGAACTTGCTTTCTATTCAGCATACTATTTGGCCAAGGTAATTATTGCTATATGAGAGGTGAAGCTGGAATTTTTAAGTTTGTTTTAGAAGCCATCTTTGTCATCTATGTTTACGAATTTTGTTCGGTATGATAGATTTTTCTTTCAACTTCATTCATACTGGACCTATGTTTCTTCCAATGCATTACATGCAGGCTTATTCTTTATTTTGCTTGCTGGAAGGAGGTTAACACCCATTCTAATAATAGTTGATTATGCTTTTACATAATTCATTGCAGTACGATGTGTTTGATATTGGCTTTATAACCACGGATGACTTCACAAATGTAGACATATCGGAAGCAACTTACCCAGCTGTTGCAAAGAGGTTATATAATGATTGGATTAATGGTCCTGCAATTCCCATAGTTACTGGTTTGTTTGGAAAGGTTCCTGCTATGAAGTTTAATGGTTTCAATTCCCAGTAACTGGATTTTATGCGCACGAGTTGTAGGAATATGATTTATATTCTTGTAATTCCAGGGTTGGAAATCTGGTGCAGTTACTACCTTGGGTAGGGGTGGGAGTGATTTGATAGCCACATCCATTGGCGGAGCCTTAGGCTTGCAAGAGATTCAGGTACGATCAACCCCTTAGCGCATGGAAACTGAAAGTCCTGTGGCCATTGGCAGTCCTTTTTGTATCTGTACCATGTTTTGTCTGAATTGATTCACAATGTTCTCTAGTTATAATTGATAAGGATGAGGCCGACTTTAGTTGTAAATACTTAATATATTTTTATGGAGCAAGGGTGCTTCCTACGTTCACCATATTGACTTGTGATCCAAGTATTTATTCACGTGCATTGCCTATACTATATTGTAATTATATTACAACTTTAAGGTTTTTTTTTTTTATGAGGAGTACGATTGATTATTTATCTAATATTTCAGATTCAGAAGTGCACTGTTGCTGTGGGGATAACTAGGTTTCGTTCCCAATATACATGGAAAATTACCTTTCTACTTGAATTAGTGTGTAAATTTGAGCCTTTTCTTTTATTGTATTGATAGTTTAATCATACGTGTTAAATCCCGTAGTTCTCCTGGATTTTCAAATTGATTAATGGCTCAGTCTGTATCTTATTCTGACTTTTCAGTTGAGGATTTTGATGTTGGTTTAAGATGTTTCATCAAGCTTCTAATGTGAATGTACCTCTGGTCGTTCACCTGTTGCTAGGCAATTTAATGATCTAGTAATGCATCCGCTTGAACTGTGTAGGACCTATTATGTTATGAGATTGTGTGGGAAGTTAGCATTAGGTACCATGCCTATTGAATGTTTTATCAGTGAAGGATATTATGATCTTCTTAATTTGTTGGTTCTTGCTGTAGTTTTGATAAACATAATTGTTGGACCCTGAATTTTGGAGCCAAACATTTGACTTGTTCAATGTGAACAGTATATGTGAAGCAGAGAGAACTCTGATGCTCAAGTCAGTAATAATTCAAGGTGATAGGAAAGTTTTGATGGAATAAGGAGTATATATTTTGATGGAAAGTTTTGATGGAATAAGGACTTATATTATAAGTCAATATATAAATATCCAGTATCTACTAGCGACATTACATGCATGGATAGTAGAGTGACGCAAACAGCACAAATTAACACACGCACATGAAAGTTCAGATTTTCCTAACCTGGCAAAATTGAAGTTTAGTACAGAGTTTTAAGGTGTGGATAATAAGATTATGAGCTTAATTTATAGAAATGTTGGTGTATCTATTAAGTACTGGCTCCTATATGTCATGAACCTATCAAGCATATGATCATATCTTCCCCCATCAAGCATATGACCATATGGAAGCATGGTCACATTCATCATATCATGTCTATATCCTATCCTCATCAAGCATGAATATTTTCATGCTTATGTCCCTCTTTGGTTTCTGGTTGATTGCTAATGCGAAATGAGCCAGATTGTGATGCTACACCAATTTAGCACCAGCTTGAATATGAGTCTACACCAGTTTAGATCCAGCCTGCTGGTGAATCTCTACTTGCTTATGCCACATATGAACAACCCTGCCTTGGGGACATTACAGAACTATTCTGCATGCTGTCATGTAGGATAATGGTACAAACCTGGTATGCACTTATCAGTGGAGAGCATAGCATTTAATTTCATCTTTGAGGATTGAGAGATTTCGAAGTATCAGTCATGATGGTACCGATCTTGTCTTGAAATTCATGCTCTGTAAATGGGAAAACTTGCACTTCAAAATTTTGGCAGGCAGAAAAGGCAGATCGTGAGGCTCACAGCCAAGGTGGAACACCCCAAGAGCATAGTGCTTCCTGTAGGCCTGAAATGGCCCCGTCCTAGTCCAGTACCCGAGAGTGGCTGTGTCCTTATAGCCACAAAGAAGCTTGATGGGGTATGCTCCTTTGAAAGAACTGTTCTCCTTCTCAGATCTGGAACCGGACACCCACAGGAGGGGCCATTTGCAGTTGTCATTAACCGGGCTCTTCACAAAAAGATCAGACACATGAAGCCCATTAATCTGGAGCTGGCAACCACTTATGCTGAATGTTCCTTGCATTTTGGTGGTCCTCTAGAGGCAAGCATGTTTTTACTTAAAACAGGGGTTTTGACTTGCGATCCAAGTATTTATCCACGTGCATTGCATGTGCAATATTGTAATTATATTACGAGGTTATTTTCTCTTTTGATGAGGTGTACGATTGATTATTTAGCTGATATTTAAGATTCAGAAGTGGACTGTTGATGTGGTGATAACTAGGTTTGTTGCCAGTCATTAAAGACGCTTAGGATACTCAACACAGTCTTGATTTATGTATGTACTAAAAATGCTGAAAGTCTAATTTAATTTTAGTAAGACAGTGCATATTGATACACATGAAATATTTGCACATGCAAATATGTGAAGCTTGTGTTATTGGCAATCATATAACTTCAAATTTTTTTTATAATTACAGAACAGATAAATTCTAATTGTTTGATACTCAGAGGCACAACTATCTGTCTACAGAATGTGTATTCAAGAAATGCATTATTAGTACTATCCCATATGAAAGAGCTTGAAGAGGCATATAAATGTGACACCATCCTGAGAGATTCATAATCAAGTTCAATCCTTTCCTATTCTCTGTAATTGCTTCAGCAATAAATCACAGGTGTTAGTTGTCTTCATTTACTAGGATGATTTTGAACCACTGAGAGAAGTACTTTCTTTTCTCTAACTTGCTGAATCCTGTTTGAGTCCTATATAAAACCAGGATCCCAACTGCTTGTCTGATATGCCTTAGTTCATCCCAAGTTGAGCCAGCATTCTGAATATAGAGCAGATATTAGGCCACATTCTAAAGACAGCAACGTGTAAAGGTTACAGAGGAGTAATTAATCTCACCTCTTCGGTTGCTTCATGGCACCAGTTTTCTAACTCAGCCAATCCTGTCTTAACAAACTCCCCATTGCTGAATGAGCAACATTCATGCCTCAAAAGGAGACTGCAAAAATGAATTTAAAAATGCCATTTATGCATATTACGTAATCAAAACAATTGGGATCATAAGAAAAAAGCCATGTTTGAGTGCACTTACCTGTTGAATAAGTGAACACCTTGCGGACTAGGAATGGTGGAACCTGTACAGTCACAATAACCAACAGAATGAGGTACTGCTGTAAGAAGAAAAACAATCAGTTTTTGACATTATATTTCGGACGGTGACACTCACATGGTTTGCTTTCATTATCTTCAAGTAATAATTCAGGCTTTTCACAATGCTTTGCCAATGGGCAATCAACGCTTGTTGTGCAACAGCATTAGCTTGAGAACGTCCCTTCACTAAACTTGCCCGGGATGGTCTAGGTGCATGTATAATGAAACGATACTTGAATGGAGATCAAGAATATATTGGGCAACTTAAAAGTTACATTGAAAAAGAGAATGAGCTGCTTTAGATTGAAGTAGTAAATGAGTTACTAAGATGGTGTGTGCCAATTGGTCAATTTGCCCAATAGAAACATTCTTTCTAGGTGCAAAGGAATTGATTGATCCCTAAATTCTAACAACATATTATGTTAGGGCATATAGATGTAAAAAATATAGGAAATATTTATTTACCATCTATATGCCCTAACATAATTTGTTATACCTTTCCCTTTTCTCCCCTTATAAGTAAAAAATCATACAATATTGTTGAAGAAAAAGTACAAAAAAAAGTCTTATAAAGCCATTGTGAAAAGATAGTCAATGGATCTGTTTGTATTTAAAAGAATTGAATTGCAACCAAAGTTGATTGGTTGCGAAAATGGGTCATTCCAATTGATTTGTTCAAACTCCTCTTAGGTGAAAGCAACATGGAATGCATAAGTGGGGAGGTTAGTAGATTAGAAAAACATGTTGAGTTTCAAACTCATGAACTCGTAACAGCGAACGCTCTAATAACATTTTAAGCCATCGAATTACCCCAAATAAGCTTGATGTGCATTATTGTTCCATCATTACCTAACATCTCAAACTTTTGAATCAACTTTGTAGTTTAACTTTGTATAAAGGGGCAAGTTGTTAGGAGGTCATAAACTCAAACCTCACTATATTGTTTATTTCCCCAATTTATTGAAGTTATCTGTAATTCCAAAAGAAAGTAAAGGCATGCATTTTTTCTTACTTTTATAATTTATGTTTGATATGAATAAAGGTTGATCACTTGGGGTTTGTTTGGATATATTTATTGGTGATTTTTTGTGTTTAAAATCATAAATAAGAGCATTATAAAAGATGCAAGAACTCTTTAAGGTTGATATTTAAAAATTGTTGAAAAAACTAAGGTATCATAAAACTTTTAATAGTTTCAAATTTAAAATATTAAAAAATGATTTTTGAAGACATAAGCTAAAATTAAATTTTTTTTATTAACATTTTTTTAAGTATAATTTTTTTTTTCATGTATTATTTATTAATTTTTAGAAAGATAGCATGAGAAATGTATTTATATCAATTTACATTATGTGTTTTAAGGAATGTACATTGTGAGGCATTAAGAGTGGTATGTTACTTGGGGTTATAAATTATGCAATTGCCAAGGTTATTAAATTGTCTTAGTAGATGAATTGGTATTGCAATATGAATTATGTAGTTATCTTATTTTATTTATTTTCTATAGATAACATTAGATGGTAAAAAAGGTTATACATCTAAATGATTTTCAGATAAATGTATATGATAATCAATGAACATGACTTGAACTCAACATATTCTTAACGAGTTTGGAGTAAGTATAAATGAGTTTGAATTAAAGTCATATCGATTTTGCATAGCCTGTTTAATTAATAGGTAGTTTTCTTGGTCACTCGACATAAAATAAATGTTAATAATGTGAATTGGTGGCTAAGTAAAGATGGAAGTCAAATCTTTGCAAAATCATAGTGTAATTATACCTGCACTTTTCCCACATGTCAATTCCCATGCCTAGTTTCTCTTCTAAGCTCTCAACTACCCACTTGAAGTTTCTCATTTATCCGCATTTATACCTACACCTTACCCACTTTCATTTTTAGTGCCACTACTTGCTTCATCGTCCTTCCAGCCCTATAAACTCAAATTAAGTCGAGGTGTAGGTGCAGAGAAATGGCATCTTCATTTTATCGTGATCACTAACAACATCCCCACTTGACTTCCCTCCTTTGCCTTTCTATCTTCCATTTGACGTGCTTCCTCTTAATTACTTGTCGTTGCCTTCACATTAAAGATATGATAAAATAGGACTCAGACTTTGTTTGCATAATACATATTGGTCATAAAATGTTGGTGGTACTAATTTGTATGGGAACATTACCTATTTTGAGACGAAAAAAATTTTCAAATCACATTGAATATGCATTTTTTTTGTTCAACAATATGAAATTTGTGCTTTATTTGATGGATGCCACAAATAGGATATACTGTTACATTTTCGTGGGAGGCAAACTTGTCCAAAAAAATGATGGGTTGTGGGAATATGTGGGTGGAAGAAGCAAAGATAGTCACATATATAAAGAAATGTCATTTGAAGAATTCACTCAAAAAGTCTTACAGCTCTTCATGTGATGAGGATGCACTACACCCTCAAGTTTAACCTTAGAGTCATCCAAGATTTAGAAGATGAAGATGACTTGGATAACGTGGTTTCCCATGGTGATGACTTTGCTAATGTGTACATAGTAGAGTCACCCTGTGTGGATGCCATTGAGGCAAATATACCGAATACACAGTTGACATTTGGGTAATGCACTTTCACATGGATGTCTATTTAAAATATTGTGAATATCAATTTTACGTATGATGTAATCTAATTTTGTTTATGTATGTAAATGCAAAGCTCTACCTTCCATGTTTCCTTCGTCTAATGCATCATGCGATGCAATTCCTAGTACTATGATGCTATCAAGAGGTTTTGCATCATGTTATACAGACAGTGAGTACAACCCATTTGGAATCGAATTGGTTTCGTGAGGTAATATTAGGTTTCGAACATACATTTAAAAATGCGGAGGAGTTTTAGAAGACAATATACCATATGTCATTAGTTGGGAGGTTTCAATATAAGTATAAGAATAATTCACCTACTCATATGTTCATAAAGTGTTCGGTTGAGGGTTGTTCTTGGAAGGTTACATCTCACGCTGTAGAAGGGAATGAAATATTGCGAGTTTATACTTACCAAGTTAATCATAATCATATAGCTCAAGATGAGTGTTCATCTAAGGTGAGGGTTTCTTCAAAGAGAGGCGTTGTTGTTGAAGATGTGTTAAGAACAACTCTAGAATATCTTATTCGTCAAATATACAAGGATTTTGAACGTGATCATGGAGTTCAATTGACATATAACCAAGCATGACCCCTTAAAGAGAAGGCAAAAAAAATGCATATATGGAGCTCCACGTGCGTCTTACGCATTTTTGCCTTGGTTATGCCATAGGCTAAGGGAAATTAACCCTATAACTATTGTGGAGTACACTTCTCATGAAGGTCACTTCATGCAATTGTTCATTGTCCATGCATTTTCAATTCAAGGGTTCATCATGGGGTGTCGATTGATATTGGCTATTGATTCTTGCCACCTAAGCGGTTCATACAAGGGGACTCTTTTGTTCGCCATTGTATATGATGTAGACGATGGAATATTTCCTCTAGCCCTTGATGTGGTTGGTTCAAAAAATTATGAGGACCGGTATTGGTTCTTGGATAAATTAAAGGAGGTCCTAGATGATAAAGAAGTAATTCTTATATAAGATAAACATCAGGGGATATTGCATAGTGTTTCGGAGTTGTTCAGGACAAAATATTGCACCTATTGTTATCGAAATGTCAAGGAAAACTTTTCTAGCTTCTTCAATAGGCAAAACATTAGAGGAAAGAAAGGGAAAGAAGATGTTTTGTTACTTTTAGACAACATTACATATGCTAGGTTGGATATAGACTACAACAAGGCATTTAGAAAACTTGTGCGCTTTAATGACAACCTAGCAAAGTGGGTTGCGGAGAATAGTCTCGTGCATTCGGCGATGTCAAAGTTCCTTAAAAGATGTTGAGATAAAATGACAACTAATATTGTACAGTCCTTCAATGCATGGTTAAGAGAGGAACACCACCAAAAAATTTATACGTTGTTGATGCGCATGGATAAGCTTGTAGGCATGTTGGATACCCATATGCATGGTACAGGAAAGTGGAAGAGTGTGGTTGGACCAAAAACAGAGGAGAAACTAATGTCAAATATCATGAGATCTGGTTCGATTACTATGATAACCTATTTGGGGGGGGGGGACGTTTAAGGTGTTTACTGGGAAGGTTTATTTGGTTGTGGATATGCAGCAACATAAGTGTACTTATATGATATGGCAAATGTTTGGATTGCCATGTGCACATGTGTGTGCTATGATCCGCACATTGAGACACGATGTGTATGAGTATATCGACCCATGTTTTCATATCTCCACTCAACATTTGATTTACTTGGGTCAATTTCAACCATTACCAACGCACAACATGCCCAAAGTTTGTAAGGATGGGAGTTTCCAAGATGGAGGAGGCAATTTATTTCTTGGTTTCCAACCCTCGTAAGTGAGACATCTTCCAAGAAGACCCCAACAAAGGCACATTGAGTCACAATTTAGCCATAAGAGAGCTATTCATTGCTCTCAATGCAATGACATAGGTCATAACTAGTCTAAATGTAATAATTCATTGTTGTGACATGTTTCTTTTTGTGCTTGTAAGGTTTTCATCTTGTGGATGATCCCTCATTATTCCATTCTATGGTATATTGTGGCAAGGTAGTTTCTTTTGGTATTTATGTATTGCCCTTATTATAGGCATGCACTATTTTTTCATTTTTATGATTTAGAGTTGCTTTCATTAATGAATTAAACTGAAAGTGCACTTTTAATGTGGTATCCTTTCAATTGTTGTATACTTTAACTTGCCTATTTTAAGTATGTCCTATTCACTGTTTTGGTCCAATTTTAGGCTAAATATTAAGAGAGAGTATGGTACTTGAGATTGTATAGGTGGATGAGGTCTCTACCATATTTGTTATAGTGGGTTCACATCATTAGATTCATGTATTTTCATATGACTTAGCTGAACTTTCACAGTATGCTATTGTACTTGGTGTGTAGTTATTTACTAGGTAAGTTTGGCCCTGCATAACATTGTACTCTTTTATGCCCAATGATGCAGTTATATTATTCACAATGTCTAGTAATGGGTAGAATGGTTCCGATAGTAATTCACACCCTATCTCGGTATGATACAACATCCTTGCTTATCTTAGTTGCTTTTTGCATTCTTGCTTTGCAAACATACTACTTGAGAGGTTGTGGCTTTTCCAATAGAGTGGTACAACAACTTATACTCTATAGTTATGTAATCTATAGGTATTGTGAGAACATAAATCAGAATGCATGTTGGCATAAAAGAGGCAAAATATAATTTTATGATAGTTATAGATTATAGTCGGTGTAAAAAATGTATGCATTCCCTATTTTTGGTGAGAGGTCTTTAGGTTGTGTGCAATTTGTGGCAAAATATCTAATGATGAACATATGAGTAAATTTTAATGCAGCATGTACATATATTATGTAGGAAATTTATGTGATATCCTCATGTCCCTTATAGTTATCATGTCTCGGTTATGTTGGAAAGTTCTCTAATATAATATATTAATAATTCAACATTTATTTATTTATATTATTCTATTAGCTATGTAAGTTATCGGGTAATTTTTTTTGTATAATTTGGTCCTTTGGAAAATGGTTAGGCACATAAATACTAAGTACTTGTGCTTCAGTAAATATCTAACTATCAGGCTTTAGGTAACTTACATTTTGTTCATTTGATTGACTGTTGTTAAGGAAATTGTTATGGTTAATCATCCAGTATGACCAAACAAGTTTTGAAGAAAATTGAAGGCTTCTTGAACGGTTTTGCTATTTATTTAGTTGTACATTTCTTTTTTTATTACTTTTATATTCTCCCCTTTAACTTAGCTAATTTTAGGTACTTCAATTGGTTGTGAGCACATGGATTGTTCAAATTTTTGTATCAAATCTTTCCAACTTCTTCTGTTGGTTTAGTTTCTAATGAATAGATATTGTATCATTTCTTGTTTTCATATGCATTTTGATTTCTTCAACAGTACAATTGCAACAACTATGTTATTCACATACACAATTGAAGTTACAATCTTCTATCCATATAGCGCCTACCGCTATATATACTATAGTTCACATATGAGAAGTAGATACCAACAAAATTGGTTTTCAAATGATTAGGTTTAGAAAATTAACCTTTTTTCCTTTAATGTGCACCACCTATAAATGACTACCTTGGAAGTTAGAAGGATTGTTGTAAACCCAGCTCCATCTACTAGCTAAGGTATAAGCAATTCCAATTGGTAGTCAATCTGTTTTCCATAGCTTGCAGCACATTAGTTACAATTGCAACAATAGGTTTTATGTATATGCATTTATGGTTTTTCTTTTATACTATATTTTTATGGGTTAATGATTGATTTAATACACAAGTTTTTCTTGTATTTGATTTGTTTATAGTGTTGTTTTTTTAAATATTTTTCAAAACAATTAGGAGATGAGGTTTGCACTAAATAAGCTAATTAATCAAAATGTCAAGAATACATAGATTCCCAGTTTGTTTTTATGAAGAATGATTACATAATCAAGAAAAAATAGTATGTAGACTACTAATCAGGATGGTCAATAAAGGATCTTATTTTGCTCTCTTCTTTCATTGTGATTTTAAAGGTAGGAGTTGTTTGATAAGGCCCCTCTTATTTTCATAAACTTATAAAATTGACCTACATCAAGATCAAGTGAGGTTTCTAGATAAGACCTTTCCTAGGCATGTGCTTTTGAAACTATCTTCAAGATAGGACAAGTTAAGGCTCTAACTACAAAATTCTATGGTCTATTATGTTGCTACATTGGAAGTTTATAGGTTCTTCAGTTGGCACTAAATTCAGTTTACATGCTTAAAGAATCAGATATTTACTACCGTGAAGCACCAATTGGATTAGAAGCTCATTTACTGTTGGTAATTAGGGAAGATCTAGTTGCATAATTGAACTGGGCTCTTAGTCATTGTAAACAATTTGTCACCAACCATCCTCTATTTGGCAGCCCATAGTCCTTTGTCCAAATGTTGCCCATCAAAGTGTTATCGTTTAAAACATATTCTTTATGGTTATGGAAATAAACATATTCTTTTTTAAACTATTTTAATCACCATCATTTTGTATCCATTTGTGATAGAAATTGAGTAAAAGATAATTCTTATAATTCATTCTCAAATATTGTTTCTTTTCTTCATTATGATTTCATACTAATGTCAATATCATCATTTGTGTCCCAATTAATAGGAATAGTGTGACATTGAGTCCCAAATTCAAAGTTTGCTTATACAATAGCTAAGGTGGTACTTATGATCCAATCATCTAGGTTACAAATTTGAATGTTAATCATAAAAGATATCATTTCTTTATTGTTTTTTTATTCCATTTGACTTGTTTTTTGACAATAAATCACTCTCAATGGACATTCCATATTTTATAAACATTGCCTAGCATATAATTGTCCTCATCTTCATATTAGGTTTGTTGAAACCCAAATCTAACATTCCCATAGCAGAATCTTTATTATTAAGTGCTTAATGCCGATTATACGGAGAACAAACTTGTATCAATATCAGTAAGAAAACCAATATGATATATGTATTGATTGTTCACATTTTATAAGAAAACCAATATGTATTGTTTGGTGGTGGCTAACTCAAATTGATCAAGTAAAGAAAGAGGAGACAATTACATTTGCATATGATCTATGTCACATTTTCTCCTGTCTATTAGGAGCCCTTCACTGATGCCATGCTTCTGACTGTGCCAACACACTATCATGTGTCCCATTATTTGTGTGAAATTGAAAGATGTAGATGTTTGTCATCAAGTGCTAATATTTAAGCTACTGCATTCTGTAACTCTTACAAATTACATCTTCACTTTTCGTCCTATTTTTTCATCACCAACTGCATTGATGTTGTCGTTCCTAACATCGCCATGTTCTCAAACATTGCATGCAGGCAACATCAATGTCTACCCGATGCTCAACTGCACGGTTCAAGAAAATATGCAATCGTTTACTCGATGAAAAATTGCAAGCCATAAGAGACCTTCAATTTGGAGGTCTCTTGGCCTTAAACTGCACAAAGGTTCGACACAACATTTGTCTGTTTCTAATCCAACATTTCAATGTTGGATTTAAACAGATAGAATTCTCACCCCACGAACACTATGTTGTTACAACCATAAACGTGACCCTTATTTTTGGGCTCCCAACAAAAGGACGTATTCTGCAGGAGACATCTACCTCATCAGAGCATCAGTTTGGTACAATTCGGGCATGCGAGGAGAAACTCCTCAACTTACCTATTGGGAAGGAGTTCCGTTGAGCATTCATATACTATGCATATGCCACGTTATTAGCCCCCACGTCTTGGCTTGATGGCTGCCGCAACTTGTGGAATACCATCCATGAGGATGGATTTAGAAATGATGTCAATTGAGGCCAATTTGTGCTTGACCAACTCGTAGAGGGAATTAGGCAATATCAACAATCAAACACCTCTTTGGTACGTGGTTGTGTTTTGTTTCTACAGGTATTGAACATATATGGGATTTGTCTTCCATTTTCTAATATAATTTTATTTCACTACTAAGTAACATTTGCCTATTGATGCTTGTATTTATGATGCAGTTGCATTATGTAATTAAATTCTAGGTTCCAAGTCCTGATCACAGTGCCCCTAGCATCGGCATGGACTAATGAATTGATTAAGCAGCGACTAGTTATTGAAATAAGAGAGTCTAAATCATTTGGACATACCGAGGTTTATTTCTAATTGATGCATACAGAAATATAGTGTTATTACCAGCATAACATATATTATTTTAGTACTAATCTTGAGTGCTAATTGTAGGGGTCCGATGAGATCTCCAACCGCAGAGACTAATGTGGAGCATAAGATAAATGTTGAGCCTTAAAATAGTGATGTAAGCTGACAATTTTTAAAAATTTTAATGTAAGCTCATTTCATTGTAAATTTAATTTTTTTATACTTGTTCATTACAACAAAATATGTGGTTATGAATTTTTTTGTGCAAAGATAGTCAATGATCGTGTGCACATGAATTTACATGTGATAGGAAATATGACACCAATACCATGATACAGAACGAGCAATCGACCAATATCAAAGGGGCATACAGTAGCAGTTAGGAATAATGCGTGGCCTAATGCAGAAGTTAGGAGCTCGAAGACAGTGGGGTCAATTCAAATGCCGCTGGTCACTTTGGCTATGCACTAGCAGACAATCCCACAATTGAGGACCATGCATTTCCTAGCGAAGAGGACATGTCTTGGCATGGTGCAGACCATGTGATAGATTCACCAAATCGCATTGTCGCCCCTGACTTTGAGTTGCAACCCAGTGTACCCATTCATGTACTAAGTGGTAAAATTTATGCAAACATCCATATGGTAGTCATCCCAACCCAATGATATAGTATACCTTTCTGCTGACTATTGCTAAATCCCATATTGCAGATGGTGAAGAACAAGATGAAGCTAATGTAATGCTATTGAGTGTTTTTATTATAGCCCCCACAAACAAGATCATGCGGAGACACCAAGTGCGTCGAATGACTCCAAACCTCTTGTCCCCATTCATATCATAATCATAAACCAAACAATCTTCCATAAGAATGAACCTAAAAAAAGTAGTTGCATTTGTCTTTGTAGGGGATTTAAATGCTAGGTAACATACTTCAAACACACTCCTCTCATTGTATGAAAGTGAGAAAACAAAAACTAAATTGTATGTGTTTTTTACAGTGAGGAACTAGTGGCAATGCATGACACTATCTTAACCAGAGGCAATTTAGGATGCTTCAAAGGGAATGGCTGGATAGGGAACGACATGCATATGACTTCTTATCCCTCTATATGCATTAGTTTAAGTTTGAAAATTAAATTGTGGTTCTGACTATTTAGTTGCTTACACTTTTATGATGTACGAAATCAGGTCGTCGATGCCTATTGTAGATTGTTGTAGTATGAACATGAATCGAAGATGAAATTGTTTCTATCGCCCTACATAGTTGTAACAATGATTGATCCATTAAATAATTGCTTAACTTTAATTTGTAACTTGAACCATTCATTAACTATAATTAAAAATCTAAAGTTATCCCATATTTGATATGCAGAAAATGGTCATCCACTCCTATGGAAAACACTTAGTGAGGGAGGTAGTTATAGGATAATTTAAGCCACATTTGTATCCCATGGATATTCCATATGGGAATGTGAACGAGGTGTAATGCAGTGTTTTATGATTGTAATTTATTTTAGTTGCATGAAGGTCCATTATCTAGATGTATGTTTAATGGCAATCCATTGGTGGAGGTTTTCTTACCGGTTCTTATAAAGAACCATTGGACACTCTATGTATATGACCTACACAACAAGATAATCCAATTGCTAGATTCTTGGCCTGGTAGGAAGAAGACCACTTTGAGTGGAATACAACAAAATTTGGTAAAGTAAAAAGTAACAACTAATAATTTGTTAGGTTTGTCTTCCCAAAGAAGTTTCAATTGTTGCATTAAAAATGTTTTAGGCTAAGGCTATCATATGGCTCGCTACACATAAGAAAAAGGTCCCACCTTATGAATTGAGGAATGAATTGAGGACATTCAATTTCCTGGCGCCAGATGTACCACCCCAACCTAATGAGTGAGTGTTTATTTTGTAGTCCAGGTTTATGTTCAAATGGATTGCAACTTATTTTAAGTTCCTTTGTTATTTATAATTCCACACTTAATAACGTCTTGATCATAATATTGTGGTAGGCATGATTGCAGAGTGTTTATTATGAAATTCATGGAGTCTTGGTCAATGGGAGGGGTTCTCCAAATCAATCGATGTGGTATGTAGGAGGAACTATGTATTAACATCTCATTAATGTTAAAATAGTTAGAAAAGACTAAATTAATTCATTTGCTGATTTTTTGCTATAAACTTGAATGAATGCAGGAAAAGTTGAAACATTATAGATTGAAGATTATGTGGAGTTTGTTGTTTTCACAACAAAATGCACACCGATAGCGTTTTATGAGGGATTAATGGGGACTGTACTTTTTAATGACACCGTATAAATTTGATTTGGTTGTAATTTATGTTAGACAAATGTAGTTGTGTAAATGTTTTTATATGGTGCCCATTTTGTAATTGAACAATGGTAGTATGGGATAAGTAGGAAGTCGGAATGTTTTTGGAGACAATAACAACAATAATTAAGTTGGTTGCACAACTGAACAATGACACTAGGGGAGAACAAGTCATAAAGCAATATGGCAAATACAGGAGAATGGAAAGAAATTGCACACATTAGTTATGTTGAAAGTGACAGTTGCACTTTTTTATGTAATAAGAAAGTTTTTTAGTTAAGCTGATTGTCATTGCACTCGATTTGTATAGAGACAATTAAAACCTTCATTTTTAATGTAAATGTATGTTCATTGTTACAGGAACTAATGTAATTGGAATTATACATAGATTTTCAGTGGTTTATTTTAGAATCCATAATAGGCTACGTTAGGTGTTTAGACTATAATATAAAATGTTTTATTATTTATTATTAGACTCATGTTATGTCATTGTATTGTATTTGTATTTATGATTTATGAAAGTTTTAGTTCATATTGTATATCAACTTTTTGAAGCTTTTGCAATGTGATTGATCATTGTTAGTGCAAAAGTACAAGTAATGGTGGTAGCATATTAGGTACATTGTGATGAAGTGTATAACCAATAGCAAGGAAAGAGGAATTTAAATTGAGAAATGCTTGTTTTTTGTTATCAAAACAAAAGAGATAAGGCAAGTTGAAGAAAATGAAGAAGAAAGTGAAGATGTAGAATTGAAGCAATGGCCTTGGCTTGGCCATTGCTGAGGTCCTTTCCTTCCTTGTGTAGTGAAATAGTATTAATTATTGGGGAGAATATATTTAATGAAACCATAGATGTTGGACTCTCAAATCTCAATTGTAAATTGCTTGGCATCTTCTCGGGATTGTAATTTTCCTTCTACTCGACTGGCAAATCCTATAACAAGGTCGGCTTAAGCATATGTACTCATCCAATGTTAAGAGCTTTCCCTTTCATGTAACAACTGTGATTCTTTTTTCATACAGTAATAAAGTTCTTCTTAACATATAGTTCTTCATATTGTAACAACACTGTAGCAATGCTTCAAGGATTGTAGTTATCAAGTTGTAATTATCCAACATAATAATTTAAGATTGAAGAGGTATTACATCTAGATATTGGATCGTTTGCATTCCAATTAATATGATTAAAAAAACTCCAATTTGGTAGGGCAAGAATTACTATAAATTGTAGTTTCACATGACATAGAACTTGTTACATGGAAGGACATAAATAGTATAACTCGAATCTAATCAGACATGTATTCGGGTATGTGCAAAATGTTTTCAAACTCTGCCATTGACATATCCCGACCATTGTCTTGTGCAAATTGAAAGCAAATGTGCAATAATGACTCACAAGCTCTATGATGCATCATGGAAAGTGAGTGGACGCATCAACTAGAGGAATCAATGAATCTAGTCCAACAACTTACTATTTTAGGTGTATGTGTACCACGTAGAAAGTCGTTGTTTGTTCGTCGATACAATCACATTAGTTTATCCGAAGCACTTAATAAGATAAAGGAGGAAAACAATTGGATGGAAATTCAAATTAATGATAATTATCCAACAACTTAAGTAAGCGAATGCCTGATAATTAATGATCAATTTTGTTGTTAATGTCCCATTATTAGCTGACCACCCCATCATATAACATTCAAATTAGTGTGACATCTTGTTAGTCTTACAATCAATTTTAAATAGCAGTCACATATTACATGTCATGGCATATCGAATGTATTCCTTTTGAACACACTATAGGTGGAGTACAATTTGGTTAGGAAAAATTAATAAATATTTTTTTTAATTTACTAATGATTCACATTTTGTCACATTTTTCGAATATGTCTTAAGCAAATTAAATAATAATAATGATAATATTTTGCATATCATAACAAACCAAATCGAATATATTCGTTCTGAAGATCTTTTGGAATTACCCAATAGGACGTTATAATGTATGTGAAGAACACTTTAGTCATAGGATATTATTAACTTTTACGAATGACTGAAAGCCATGGGTCACGAAAACACTATTTATCTGAAAATTAACTTGACAATGACACTTTTATCAAACATACGTATTTATATTTAAAACTTTCATATAGGTCTTGTACTTTTTATCTATATTATAGATAGACTCTCTTGCCAATAATATGACTAGGCCCTCTAGGATCAACAACAATAGCTGCACGGAGTAACCAATCTTCAAACTATATAAATGGTATAACCTTAACTTAAACATTATATGCGAGTTCAAAGCATTGTGTAAGGAACCTTGATTCCAAACATATATCAACCATAGTGTCCAGGTATGTTTGAAGGCATAAATTTTATATTCAATTTATTGAGTTAAGCATATTATCAAAGTTTTAAGCAAATATGAAAGAAAGGCTTCATGAATAGATTGTTTATTTGGTTGCATCAATATAAACAAATACATGGCAAATGAAGACAAAATCTACATTGTTTTTGTAAGAAGGAGGTCAGGTGTATACACAACTTGGTTTGAATGTCAAGTTCAAGTCATTGGTTACAAGGGTAACGTTTATTAATCGTACAAAACTCATCGTGAAGTTGTATTGGCATGGGTGATGTATGAACCTCGAAGGAAAAAACCTGATGCACCTATTGAATCTGCCGAGTATGTAGAGGGTAACTAAGTTATTGGCCAACTGGTAGATGACCAAGTATTAAAGAAGATTGTAGATCAGAAACAAAATTTTCTTGCTTCTTTTGTCCTCGGATGTGTTGTAACATTCACGATTATGTTTTTCGTTCAAAAGTTCTTTTAGATATGCTCAAATGTGGTGATACTAAGCAACATGTTGTACTTATATTACATGTCTTGAATGCAATGGTACTCTGACAATTCGTTCTTCATTATTTATTTCAGTTTTAAAACAATACTAAAACAACATAAAACAAAATCAGAAGTTATAAATTGTGGATGATGAAATTTAAAGGGGAAATGAGTGAGCGAGTTCTTCAAAATTCTTTAAAATCCTTCAAGATAGGCTATCTTGTACACCTTTGTACAGTTAGCACACATACCTTGTACACTTAGTGTAAAAGCCTTATACAGTTGCACATTTACGTACACCTATAATGCAATGTGTGCATATAGATGGTTAACTATGTTTCTATTGTCATGGCCCAGGAAAAGAGGTAAAAAAATGAAATCGAACCTAACCATGTATCCCTAATCATCATTTATGAATACAAAGTGATGGAATGAATGTATATGAGGTCAAATAAATGCATGGACTACACGTGATCAAGACATGTGTGAGGAATGTCTATTATCTCATGCTTGGAAAAGGGAAATGAGCGAGTTAGTTCCTTAAAATTAGTTGAAATCATTCAAGATAGGTACCCTTGTACACTTGTGTATAGTTACCATATAGTGAATCCATATGGGTGGGGGAACCATGTTCCAATGTCATGACTGACCAAATTTTTAACAAATATGATGTCAAATTACGGTCCTATTCACCATTACTCTGGTAAGTAACATGATGAACATGTACGAACTCACAAAAAATTAATGGGATGAGTGTTTGATCAAGTAATCTATGTGATGAATGTCCTTCATCATTGGAAAATGGAAATAACCAAGTGAGTTCTTCATATACCTTTCGAATCGTTAGAGATAGCTACCTTGTGCACTCTTGTACAGTTAGCACACGAACCTTGTACACTTAATGTAAATGCCTTGTACAATTGCACATTTAGATATGCCCATAATGCAATGTGTCCATATGGGTAGGTTAACTAGGTTTTCTTTGTCATGGCTCAGGAAAAGAGGTAAAAACAATGAAATTGAACCCAACCATGTATCCCTAATCACCATTTATGAATACAAGGTGATGAAATGAAGATGTATGAGGTCAAATAAATGCATGGCTTGCACGTGATCAACCAATATGTGTGAGGCATGTATCTTATCCTTCGAAAAGAGAAATGACCAAGGGAGTTCCTCAAAATCATTTGAAATCCTTCAAGATAGGTACCCTTATACACCTTTGTCTAGTTAGTACATTTGTCTTGTACACTTTGTGTAAATGCCTTGTACAGTGGCACAATTTCAACATAGCTACAATTGAACGTGTGCATATGGGTGGGTTAACCATGTTCCAATGTCATGCCTGAGGGAAAATGAGGAAAATTAAACCTAAATTATCTTAGTATTTATCATTAGTGCGGTAGCTCATCCAATGACCATCTACACGGTAAAAAATAAATAAATAAATAAAATAAAAAATAAAAATTGAATGGGATGAGTGCGTGATCAAGGAATGTTTCTAAGGAATGTCCCTCATCCATACAAAAAGGAAATGACCAAGCCAGTTTTTTTATATAAAAAAAAATTGAAATCCTTCAACAAAGGTACCCTTGTACAACCTTGTACAACTACCATATTTTTATTGTACACTTCATGCAAATACCTTGTACAGTCCCAAAAATTCGATATAGATTAGTGAATGAGGAAAATTGAAGTCTAAATTTGTTCCCTAACTATTAGTCCACGATTCTTACACAATAATCATACAAATAGATCAGTGAATGATGCAAATTAAAAACCCTTCTACTGACTTCCTACATGGACAACATTTGCTACTAAAAAACAGTTTTCCCTATTATTATTCTCCTACTCAAGCATGAAGGAGTTTCAATTATACAATTAATGGGGGCCCAAACATAAAGAATTTTAACAAATATGGATGTCACAATTCATTCCTAAACCTAATAAAAACACCCTCAATCCTCCACAAACCTAGATTCCAATTCTAGAAACTATACTAACTCGAAAACCACTTCAATAGATGGAACATATTTTCATGTTCAAAGGAGGTCGTTGGGCATATATGCTACTACCAGTGCTACAACGACTTCAGATCTTGAAGGGAATGCTTGCTTTTGAGATTTGTTTTACCTGAAGGAATTGTGGAAGAATTACATGATCTTCACAGAGTCTTCTTCCCTAGAGTTCACCCTCTCTCTCCAAGAAACATACCCAAATCCTCTCTCTGAATTTATTTTATTGGACAATAGACCTAAGTCATAGCCACGTACACATTTTAAAGAGATTCGACATGACAACTTCAATTGACCACATGTGAAACCCAAATTTTACAAACATCTTATATGGAAATTTGAAGGGTATATTTGTCTCTTGATATTTTATATCCTTCCTCTCCATTATGCAACTTATATGGCCTAAAGGTTAATTTTGCATTGAAAATGATTGTGTGAGTTTTTCAAAAGCATTTGAAATCCTTCAAGATAGGTAACCTTGTACACACTTGTATAGTTAACACATTTGCCTTGTACACTTAGTGTAAATGCCTTGTACAATCATGAAATCCCATATAGGTACAACCAAACGAGTGCATATGGGTGGTTAAACAATGTTTCCATTCTCATAGATTAGGGAAAAGAAGGAAAAAGTTTACTCTCATTTTGGTTCATATTCATCATTAATGGGGGAGCTAATGGAATGAATTACCATAGTAGACATCAAATAAAATGCATTTAATGAGTGTGTGATCAAGCAATGTGTGTGAGAAATGTCCCCCATGATTGGAAAACGTAAATAAGTAAGTTTTTCAAAATCACTTGAAATCCCTTAAGATAGACACCCTTGTATTCCCTTATACATTTAATACATTTTCCTGGTACACTGTGTAAATGACTTGTATAGTTGCAAAAATTCGACATAGCTACAACTAAACGAATGCATATGGGTAGGTTAACCATATTCCAATGTCATGGCTGAGGTAAAAAGGGGAAAATGAAACCCAACTTAGGTCCCTATTCATCATTAGTGCGCTAGCTCATCCAATGAATGTGTACAAAGGGAAATGAGGAATGCCCCCTTTAGAAAAAGAAATGAGAAAGCCATTTTTTCAAAAGAATTTGAAATCCTTAAAGATAGGTAGTCTTATGCACACTTATATAGTTATCACATTTGCCTTGTACACTTAGTGTAAATGCCTTGTACAGTCACAAAATCCCACATAGGTACAACCAAACGAGTGCATATGGGTGGGTAAACAATGTTTCCATTCTCATGGATTAGAGAAAATGAGGAAAAAATTTACCCTCATTTTGGTTCATATTCATCATTAGTGGGGGAACTAATAGAATGAATTAACATAGTAGACATCAAATAAAATGCATCCATTAAGTGTGTGGTCAAGTAATGTGTGTGAGAAATGTCCCCCACAATTGGAAAAAGTAAATGAGTGAGTTCTTCAAAATCACTTGAAATCCCTTAAGATAGACACCCTTGTATATTTAGTACGTTTTCCTTATACACTTTGTGTAAATGCCTTATACAATTGCAAAAATTCGACATAGCTACAACTGAACGAGTGCATATGAGTGGGTTAACCACATTCTAATGTCATGACTAAGCGAAAAGGGGGAGAAATGAAACCCAATTTAGGTCCCTATTCATCATTAGTGCGCTAGCTCATCCATTGAATGTGTACGAAGGGAAATGAGGAATGTCCACCTTAGAAAAAGGAAACGAGCAAGCCATTTTTTCAAAAGGATTTTAAATCTTCAACATAGGTACAATAAGAACATTTGTCTTATACACTTAGTGTAAATGTCTTGTATAGTGGCAAAAATTTTACATAGCTACAACTAAAAGTGTGCATATGGGTGGGCTACCATGTTCCAATGTGATGTCTAAGGGAAAATGGGGAAATGAAACCCAATATAGGTTCCTATTCATCATTAGTGTGGTAGGTCATCCAATGAACATGTATGAAGTAATAAAATTGAATGAAATGAGTGCATGATCAAGGAATGTGTGTGAGGGAATGTCTCTCATCCTTTCAAAATGGAAATAATCTTAAAAGGATTTCAAATCCTTCAACATAGGTACCTTTGTATACCCTTGTATAATAAGCACATGTACGTTGTACACTTAGTGTAAATGTCTTGTACAGAGAAAGAAACTCCATACAACTACTAGTGAATGTCTGCTCATACATAGGTTAATCATGTTTGCAATATTTTGGTTCATAAAATAAGGAAAAACTGAAGTATCAATTTGTTCCCTAACTACTAGTCATCATATTATTAATCTTCTACTCAAACATAGAGGAGTTTCAATCATATAATTAATGGGGTTGTGCTTTGGATCATAACATAATAATTTTCATAAATATGAATGTCAAAATGCATCCGTAAACCTAATAAAAATACACTCAATCCTCCATCTACCTAGGTTTGAATTCTAGAAAATATACTTATCCCATAATTCTACTCTAAAAAGAAATATACCCTATTTTGCATATTTTCATCTCCACAGGAGGTTATTGGGCCAATGCTATCATCAGGATCATAGTTGTAGTCGCTTTATATTTTCATCAGAGTTCTTCATTTTCTCCGTTTCTTGTGGTAGACCAACTTCTCTACTTTCAAGATATGTTTGATCTAAAGGTAGTTATTCTGGAGGAATTGCATCATCACTAGAGAATCTTCTTCCCTAAAGCTCACCATCTAGACGATACCCAATTCTTCTCTTTGGACAATAGACCTAACAAGCATATTCTAAAGTGAAAATTTTTAAGATAGGTGAAATGACATTTTTTAGGAGATATTTTCCATAAGATTCACTGTAAGTTTCTTGAATTTACTTATGTTGTGCTACATTCCTATGAGCCAAGATGGATGTGATTAAAGCCTCATTTGTCCCCCACCCTACATCCAAAAATGCTTTGTTATTAAGTTCAAAAAATTTTTAAACAGCCTAACATGAGATCAAAACGGTTGTCTTTCCTAAAACCCTGTACTGACCCAGTAAACAAAGATCCAACACATCATCAAAGGAACCAACATGATCAAATCAAAATGTGAGAAAAGAATTCAGACCCCCCATCATTTGGATTTGGGAATGATGATGATAAAATACCTACAAAGGCTTTTCTGAGTTGGTCACAATCCTCGACTACTGAAGGAACCGATCGGGGGACAATCACAGTCGACATCGTCTATGAGTATGCTATTTACAGAGGGAGAGAAAGGGATGGGGGTGGTGACCCTTATGGCCTTTATTTCAGATTTTTAAGATAGGTGACATGGCATTTTAAGTTTACCACCTATGAAACCCATTAATTTACAACCATTTGAGTTAGAAATTTGAAGGGTATATTGGTTTCTTAATATCTTACATCCTTCCCATCAATTATGTAAGTTATATGGACCAAAGCTTAATTTTTGGGCCTAGCTAGTTCCAAAACACAATTGTCCCATAAATAAAATAAAACATTAACAAATAAAACTTCATAAGTAGAAAATGACCTTTTATATATCACTACAATTAGTTCCTTAGAAGAGGGAACATGTAAAATTTAATAAATCAATTAATTTAAAGTTTGTGCTATATCAATGTAATAAGAACTTATAGACTCTTAAACTTGTGCATTGCCTTTTCCAAAAAAATCAAGCTTTCATGATGTTTTGTTAAAAATTTGCTTCTCATTTTTTATCAATTTAAATTTTTTTTCTTTTCCTTTAAATTTCTATGTTTTATCTATCAATATTTCTTTTTAAATTTTAAAGAGGGTGATTTATTATTTTTATTTTAGTTGCATACTTAAATCTATCATTATTGTCAAGTATGTAACTTGAAAATAAAAAAATTAATTAGAAAATTTTCGGAATAGTATAAACTCGAACCAACATGTTTAAAATGATGAGGGTTTAATCAACATGCCCTAAAAAAAATAGGTTTGATTGAAGTCCATAATAAATACACAACCATTACAATAGGGATCCATCCTTCTAAGCTTCTTTTCTTTTGTTCATTGTCCCTTTTTATCTCTTATTTTCAAATCAAGCATGGAGTGTTGACTAAAAATGTATTAGCCATAAATTTTTTCTTTTATTTTTTTTACACCCAATTTCTCACCATCCAAACATAGTAAAAAAAATAAGCAAAAAAAAAAAAAAAAAAAAATTGAAACAAAAGATAATAGAAAAATAATAAAAATTTTCTCCCATTTCCACTTTAAGCCATTGAATATAAGTGTTCGAACCTATTGAAACCTAAAATAATAAATTAAAAGAAACAAATTTAAAACTCCAATGGGTTCATAGAGTAAAATAATAAATTAAGGAACTTGATGTTCTTTTTGTGTGCTGAAAGTTATGTTTTACGATGTGCTGAAAGTTATGTTTTACGATCCTCATTTTCTAGGTGTTCACTTTTGCGGGAATTTATGATTATATGATCTGAAAAAGGAAAAATTTTGAAAAATGCATGGTCATTTACAGATCACATATTAAATATTGTGATTTAAATTTTCAAAGCACCAAAATTCTTGTTCTTCCAAAGTTAGAATTTGAATATTATATATCCTTACCTAGAATTCAAAATTAGTTGTATTCTTCGAGATATACCATTGAAACTTGAAATTGAAAATTTGCAATCAACATTGGCTTATATATATATATGAATCAAGTTGGTTTGGTGTTGTAACCTACTAACCTTAGCTTGAGTCCAATGCTTTCGATAAGTGTAGCCCTTAGTTACTCTAAAGGGACCGCTCTACCAGGTGTAGATATTGATGGTGTTTTTCTTGATAGCTTTGTAAGTCGTATCAAGAACACTTCAATACATATGCCTGAAGCAATTTTTTTTGTTTATCAATAGATGGCTGTCATAAGAGAAATAGCATCATAGGAGAGAGGATCAATAGGAACCAGTGATTCACCATAAAATGCAACTTGTTATGGTTCATAACTAAAATGATCTAACATGAACATTGATATGGTTAATTTTGATCATTCAAAACCCCCATGATTATACCAATTCAACCATATTGACTTCTATGAGATAAACATGAAATAAAGCATAAATAAAATGCCTACTACACCTAATTAGACCTGTAAAAGTAGGTCAAAAGATAACAACTGGCATAACTGATCTCTTGGGCATTCACTTCAATGTTGAAAAGCATCGAAGGCCAGAAAAGTTATTAAGCTGCCCAAATAAGCCATGTTGTGGTGATTGCCATTGATAATTCTTATGGTATTTGTCTTTCAACTTAAGAAAAAGGTTGACTTATAATTCTTGGTATATTCTTATTTGAAATGGGTTATTTTGTTGGACTTGATTTGGCAACAATAAATGAAAAACCTTGGAAGGCTGAATTATTCCCCACTAAATTAGTACATTATGAACTTCTCTTTTCGAATATATAATGTTAGACTCTAAAAAGATAAAAATTTTCAAGATTATTACATAGGGAATTGCATTTAAGCACACCTTATAGGATTTAATACACCTGATTATGCTTTATGCATAGTTTCAAATCATTTCTAGGAAGTTGTTTGTGGTCATTTAGATGACTGCTTTCACAAATAAAAATGGGTAAGTGATCTCTTACATAATGCTTTGATTCCTTGGACCTTTGTGCTTAAAATGCGGTTTGAGAAGGGTTTGATCTAAAATGGTCAAACATAAAGAATCCCAAACAAGTTTAGACTAAAAGAAAGAGAAAAAAATAGTGAGTTGATTTATTTATGTGTGGAAGAAGTCTTCCAACTGGTTTATAACACAATATCCTCCTATAATGTCCAAATTGTATTGGTTGTCCATTCTATACACTATTCTCTTTATAACAACCTTATATATTCCAAGCCTTTGCAAGACATCCTTAGCTCTCCAAAGGCTTCTTCACTTTCCCAACCAATGCCTTCACATCTCTTTTTACCTTATCAAGTCTTCTACCGTATGTTTCTTGCTTCATACATAAACATTTGTTTGTTAGTAACACAAAGTGGGCCATATAAGTACAATTAACATGTAACCAATATTCATGATCCACATAGTCACTTATCAATCACTGCACATAATCATAGTCCCGAATGGTAGGTTAGTAGAAGACTCCATTCATGCAGTCTCATCAATGGATTGAAATATCAGTAAACACTGATATATCAGTACTTGGATTTTACGAATATATTGGAAATATTAGTGAGACAAAAAATATCCAAAATTGATGGGAATGCTTAGAAAAATCCAAAGAATGATAAAATAAACAAGAATATTCATGTTAAGGTTATTTTATAAGTGTAATTGACATAAATATGGTCAAAGAAAAAAAATATCAGTAAACAGTTTACGATACTTGGATTTTAAGAATAGAAAATATGAATTTTGGATTTGTACACTTAGAAAGTTAGAATTGAGTTAAGAAATATTTGATTTTATTAAATGAAAACAATTTACACATAAACATAATACATATGACATTGCAATAGTCCTTAATACCAAAATGAAGATCGATGTGGTTCCATCATATTGTTAGATGAAGGAAGCCCATCTTGTTGAAGACAACATTCATACCAGGACATGGAGTTTCGATAGTATTGATTAGTACAACAATGTCAAGCATAAATGAGATAAATATAAAAAATAGTTAAAAATAAAATGATAATATAGATTTAAAATAAAAAATAAATTAAAAATGAATAATTAAAAAATAAAAAGGATAAATATATATTTAAAAAAAAAACTTTCAAAAAAATCTCTGATATTTCCCCGATATATTGCCGATGTATCCAATATATTCGTCGATATATCACCGATATATCTCTGATATTTTGACAAGCTTCCTCCGTTGCTCCGCGCATCGCTTCACGCTTGATTTTTTTGTTGATTTATTGGTTCCAAATCGATATATCATCGATTTTACCGATTTTTTTGTCGATATTCCTCCTGTTCGATAATTGGTGTTGAATTTTGTTTGATGTCACCTGATATCCAATATATTGGTGAAATATCACTGATAAAATCCGATTTTTCAATCCATGGTCTCATCCCACTTGTCTTGAGTGACTTGTCACTTTACAGTCATTATGGAACATTAAATGTATGTACTAGCTACATATCTTGAAAGTCTTACCTCCATTACCACTTAAACCACTTATTCAGTTTGGTTTCCATCACATCCCTCATCAACTCTCATTCATTCCCATTTACACCTCCTATTAAGAAATAAGATGTGTACCCAAACCATCACTAATTAAGTAATTTAGTTGTTCTACAAGAGATATAAGAAAATAAGAAAGTTTTTTTTCCTTTTTTTTTTTTTCAAAAAAGAAACTTTATAAAAATAAGGAATGTATAATTTTAGAAAAAAGAAATTATATATATATTGAAATTTGCTTAAAGTATTTTTTTTTTTTTAATTTCTAGAAGTTATTTAACTCTTAAAAAATTTGAGTGCAGAAAGCTAGATAAGAAATGTTGAGAAATAAAGCTATTAATAGAATTTAAAATAAGAACTATTGAGAAATTTTTGCTTATTTCCCTTTTTTGTTTGTTTGTTTTTATGTGGACCGGCTTGTAGAGATTTAAAGATCTTATGATAAGGAGTAGTCAATGGTATTGAATTGATGTGTATTCTAACTTTGAATTTGAAGGATGAGATGAATGATTAAATAGAGATTTAAAGATCTTATGATAATGAGCAATCAATAGTATTGAATTGATGTATATTCAACTTTGAATTTGAAGGATGAGATGAATAATAAAATCTAAATTATTGCATGAAAGTATAAATATAAAGGAATATGATACAAATAAATAAACTTAAAATAAAAATAGGATCATAATATAAAACAATAAGACTACAAAATAATGAAACCTGATTAGAAAACAATAAAATCAAAATGAAATGTATGGCAACTATGGAAAAGTTGCTCAACTATAATATCATAAATACATGTAATAATTCTCTTTATGATATTTAGGATATGATAAAATATGTTTTTTCTTTACTCATTTCTTTTTTTTGGTCATTTTATTAAGAAAAATGCTAAGATATTGTAGTGGTATTTCTCGAAATCCAAATCTAGACTATTAAACACATATGATAAGATTTGAATTGTTAAACAATGGTACAAATAAATAAAATTAAGGTATTAAAATATAAATAAATGAGAATAAAGAATAAGCAATATGACTTAAAAACGTATATATTATACTTATGAAATATATCTATCTATATATATATATATATATATATATATATTTCAATTACCTCCCTTAAAGTTTTAGGTAAATACAACTAACCCTAATTGATTTGAAAATTTGTCAAATATCTCACTTATTTTGAATTAGAGGGAAAATGTGTGAAAATATCAAATAAGAAGAATAAGATAGGTATGTCATAAAATTTAAAACCGATAGAAATTAGGTGTAAAACCAATAAAAATTAGATGTATTTAACCAAAATTTCAAGAGCGATTAATGAAATTAACCTTATATATTTTTGTACTGTAGGTAAACCTTTTTATTAAATGGTTGGAGGCGATAGAGGTTGCATTAATTTATAAAATAGAAAGGGTTTTTCCAAAAAACATAAGAAGTATATAGTGTAGGCTTCTTTGCTTTCTTCAAAAACTTTAATTTAATAATTTTTAATCCTATTAGTAATTATATTAACATAATTACTCTAATTTAAAACCAAATTCATTTAAATAAAGATTAATTTCATTGAAACCCCCTAAGGTTTGGTGTAAATATATTCTATCACCAATGGTTTTAAATTTCGTCAATTAATATCCCTAAAAAGATTTTAATTAAGTAAAAATATTTTAGATTAGAGTGTTGAACCGTTTTTATATATGAAATACGTTTATAAGGATGTTAATTGATAAAATTGAAACCTATGATAATTTAGAATGTTTATACTAAATGGGCTATCAACGAAATTAACCCTTTAAATAAAAAGAAAAACCTAAAAGTAATTAACTTTTAAGAACTTCAGACCAATTTCACAAAAGGCTAACCGATATTGTTATTGATGGCAATTTTAGACCAAATTAACAGAAAGTCCTTAAATCAAAGATTGTGAAACTTAAGCTAATCCAAATTCGAAAAAGTAAAAAATAAAAAAACCATTTTTGGATGAACCAGTTTTTGAAGACTTGCAGTTAGGTATCATTTCCATGCAATGGTAAATGTACATGCCCAGTACCACTGACTCAGTCATCCCTTCCAGTTAAAGTTCCAATAAATACAAAATCAACAAAATCTTTTTCTTAGCTTTCCAATAAAGCTGTTTAAATCCACTCCAGTCAAATGTGATAAGGCCTGATATGTCCTTCCAGCTTAAAGTTCCAATAAATCGTTGTGTGTTGGGACGACAAAATCAATTTCTTGGTTTCCAATACGACTCTTCAACTTCACTCCAGTCGATTCTGAAAATGCCTATGTGTCCACAAGTGTGACTCTTTCCTATTACATCTTCTTCTCGTTTCTGGGAATGAGAAAAATTTGTTGTTAGTAGTATATATTAATTGGTGTCTAGATTGAAACCTTTCATCATGTCGGAGGTTGCAACGCGGTGGATTATGAGGTAACCTTCAGAAAATGCATCTTCTTTTACATTTTCTTTCTTTTTTTTTTTTTTTGTTTATAAGTTTTTGTCTTGTTCATGTTACGATGTTTACCAACCAAAAATACCCTCAGGTGTTTCTCCATTTTTAGTAAGCCCATATGAATTTCTCAAGGAAAAAGAAATTGGCCTTCTTCCAGGCAGCCATGATGCCGAAACAAAATTAAACACCCATAAGGAATCACAATTCTAATCCCTAAACAATGGTGTGGTAAATGGGATGGTGTGATGTGTGAAAATGGACGCTCCGTATAAAAACTTGTGGAGGAAGTGATGATTTCAAGGAATAGTTAGTACTATCTTAACTATTAACCACCTGCTTATTCTTGCTGGGAGAATTGTGTTTTTAACCCAATTAGGCTTGGTAATTGAGCTAAGGTCCTCATTTCACTCGTAATTAAACTCAAAACCCAATAAAATAGTAGAAATTGAGAGAAATGATATTATCTTTTGATAATCTCTAAAATACCCTTAACTATTAAATAAAAAAACTAGTTCATCCTATCTTCCTCATTCTCATTCTCTCTTTTAACTCATTTATCCTTCTCTCACCTATTTATTAGTGGGATTAAGTTGAATCATTTCTCAATTATTTTTATCCATTAAATTAAATATGAAAGGTAAATGGCTAAAAATGATTATTGTCAAATACATTTTTGAAGTAAATAACTTTTAAATACCTCATCAATTTTTTTTTTCAAACTTACATAATATATAATAAATATTTTTTAAATACCTTGAAAACTTACATAATATATAATAAATATTATTTTTTATTTCAAACTTATATTATTTCTTATATATATTAGACAATTTTTAAACACCTCATAAAATATTAGTATTCTTTATTTGTTCTAACTTACAAATTAGACATCAAATATTTTTTTTCAAACTTATATAATATATATAATAAATAATTTTTAAATACTTTAGCAATTTTTTTTTTTTTGTTTCTTACTTACAAAATAATAAATATGTTGTATATTATTTCTCATATACATTAAATAATTTTTAAATACCTCATAAAATATTATCATTATTATTATTATTATTATTATTATTATTTCTAACTTGCAAATTAGACACATGATGTTTATTATTTCTCATTTTATTTTGGAAATAATGTAAACACTCACATGCGTGTGTGTGTGTGTGTGTATATATATAATATTAATCAAGAAGACAATATTTCTAGTAATTGGCATAATTAAAGTCTTCAAGATATTCAATCCATTCCAAAATTACCTAATTGCTTCCCACACTAATCCTAAATATTTTAAAATAAAGATTTAAATATTGAAAACTATTAAAATAAATATTTTCTTATTAAAGCGATTTTTTAAAAGTAATAAGATAAAAATCATGAAATCTTCAAACCTCTAATTCCAATAAATATTTTAATTTTAATTTTATTTCTTATGTATTAATTTTTGTAGGGAAGGTGTTAATGACATAGTTTGGTATAAAAAAAATATATCCTATCAATAATCATCTTAATGTCAAACTCAAGTTGTTTAAAAATCGTACAAAACCTATTAGGAGTCTTGTACACCATTGTATACTTGACACATTTCCCCTTATACAATTAATGTAATACTTTTGTATAGTGACACAAATTTCATATCCTTCCTAAATTATGTGTCCATGTAGGTGTGTTAACTATGTTTTTAATGGTTTTGTTGAAAAAATGGTGGATGACTTAGGGTAAAAAAATTTTCCCGAATATCATTATTGGGGAAAATATTGGAATTTTCATGTGAAAGTTAAATAAAATGTATGACATAGGTATACGACCCTTGGGTGACAAGAAAAATAAAGGAGTTGTTAAGAATCAATTGAAATATTTTACAAAGGATGGTTTTGTACACTCTTATACACTTAGTATATTTCCCTTGTACAGTTAGTATAATACCCTTGTACAGTGGCACAAATTTCATATCCCTTGTAAGTTATGTGTCCATATAGTATGTTTAATCTTATTTCCAATGGTTTAATTGAGAAAATGGTGGATGATTTATGATCAAAATTTTTTCCCCAAATATCATTACTAGGGAAAATTTTGGACATGTGTGTTTAATTATATTTCCAATGGTTTAGTTGATAAAATGGTGGATGACTTAAGATCAAATTTTTTTCCCCAAATATCATTACTGAGGAAAGTATTGAAATTTTCATGTGTGTTTAATCATATTTCCAATGGTTTAGTTGAGAAAATGATGGATGACTTAGGATCAATTTTTTTTTTCCCCAAGTATCATTATTGGGAAAGTTATTGGAATTTCCATATGAGAATTAAATAAAGTGCATAACATATGTGTACAATTCATGGATGATAAGAAAAATAAAAGAATGGTTTAGAATCGATTGAAATCTTTCATAAAGAGTAGTCTTGTACACCCTTGTACACTTAATATATTTTCCTTATACAGTTAGTGTAATACCATTGTACAATGACAATAAATGAATAAATGAAATTTAATTCTTTTTATTAATTTCATATAGAAAAAATAGTACTAAACAAGGTTTTTTTTTTTAATTAAATGTATCTTCAAAAAGAGACAATATAAAAATAAAAATCATTTTTAAAAATAAAAATAAAAAATAAAAAATAAAAACTAGAAAAATATTTTTAAACTGAACTCAAACATAATCTA
Organism: Vitis riparia; assembly: GCF_004353265.1. NCBI lineage: Eukaryota > Viridiplantae > Streptophyta > Magnoliopsida > Vitales > Vitaceae > Vitis > Vitis riparia. The sequence goes on along the minus strand of NC_048433.1, from coordinate 9,458,211 downwards.
TATAATTTTTAACTACTTGTTTTCATCTAAAATGAGTAAATATACCTTTCAACCCTTTTATATAAGAAAAATTCAATGTCTACTAGGTATAGATATACACTTCTAAAATTAGGTCATACGAAAACATTTTAATTGGGTATCTAAAATAAAAACTATCCATCCATCATTTTTCTTTCCTTTTCTTTTTCTTATTTTAATAAATTTTCAATTAATTTAAATCATTAAAAAAATCCTTAGTAAACAAATTTGCAACATTTCATATAACTTATTATTAAAAGTCATGTTCAAAAAGTTATTAAAATAAGGAAGAAAGAAGATTAAAAAAAATTAAACTTTTTATTTTATAATAGTAAAAAAAAACTTTAAAATACTTTTTAGTATAAAAGAAAAGAAAATAGTGAATATATTTATTTTAAATAGTGTTTTAATCATTAAATTATTTACTTCTAAAATGTAAAATATAATTTTTATTTATTTAAATTAATATTTTTTTTTAAAAGTATTTTCCAAAATAGTATTTGAATCATTAGTATAATTTTTGTTTATTTATAATTTAAAAATAGAAAATAATATTGATTTTTCAATAATTTATGTAAGAGTTTAAAAAAATAATGAAAATTTTAAAAATGGTTAAATAAAAGAGAATTTGCTAGTAATGACATGTGAAGAGTGGTAGAATAAAGACAAAAATGAGTTAAAGGGTAGTTTTGTCAATTACTATCTCATATCCTTGTAATCAATTATGGATAGTTGGAGGACCTTACCTTAATTATCAAATCCAAGTGGGTTGAAAACACAATTCTCCCATTCTTGTTTTCTATCTGTTATCATATACAATCATGAAATGATTTGGATGATTTATTTATCATCTGGGGTACTAATCTTCTATTATAGTTTGCTTCCATTCGATGAAGACTCTTCTGTAACTAGCATTAATGTGTCATGATTAGATTTATTCTTTGAGTGGTGGCTGAGAGTGGGATCAAAACATTTCCTCACATACTTTGGAAGCTCTTGAAGAACAAACACACCTTAAAGCTCTTCTAAACACAAGCTTCAACAACATCAATGGCTCCTTCATCTGGATGTATGCTGTTAGGTTTAACATCTAGCTTTTGATGCTGTGAGTTAATTTTTATGAATGCTCTACATGTCTTACAATCCACAGTTTGATTTCTCATTGCAATGAGTTAGTTTTGATTACTGGATTTTATTACTATCTTGTCAAGTGGGCCTCTCAGTATTTTGAAGAATTTGAAATAAATAACCCTTATATATATATGTGTGTGTGTGTGTGTGTGTGTGTGTGTGTGTGTCTTTTTGAATTCTTCACGTTCACTGTGGACTCCTTCCAATATATATAAAATGTGAGTGTTTTATTCTTTTTTTCTTTCTTTTTTTCAATTAGCTTGCTCTTATGTTGAAATTTCAAAATCACCATTCAAATTTGAAATGGTCCTTCAACAGCCAGTTGTTTTCAAATGGTCATAACTTTTTTGTTTTTCGACTTTGATTTATACACCATTTGAAGCATGGAACTCTTGACTTCTTGAGCTTCAAAATCATGTGTCTTGCCCTAAAAAGATTACGGGAAGATCAAAGGTTTCTAGAGTCTCACCCGATCTTTGTAAATTCAATCTTATATAGAGTATTAGGTCCAATCTCATTATTCTTCTTCCAAATGTGGATTCCCTATCATGAGTTTTTCAAGACCATGTTGGTGATGTACCAATCTTTGATTGGGTGGCATTGTATTAGAATCCTTTAAAAATCTACCATTTTTTCCTTTCAACATCCTTTTCATTGAGGACTTTAATATTGTGTCAACAAGTCCTCCAAGGTACTCCATGTGTGTCTTATTGGGACGCTGCTGCTAATTTAGTAAAGTGTTTTCATCATCGATTTAGGCAACTTTGAGTACAAGGAAGAAACGATCTATGCTCATGGAATTGGGAACCATGGAAGGATTGGATACCCAACTTTATATCTAATTCACTAGAGATCAACCTTCCATTGCTCATTGTAAAGTTGGGTAATTAGTTATATTTATTTTCATATGATTTTGCATGCTTATCTTTGTAAGTTTACTTCAAATGTCCTACTTTGGATTTTATAGGAACACATTCTTATGATTGAGAAAGCATGAAAGATTCAAAAATAGAAGATACTCATTTTGGGAATTGTTGCAAGCTATGAAGGAATGAGAGTGATGATTATGCATTATGGTAGATTTATGAATGATGATAAAAATTTCTCATTAGTTGGTGCTTGTTAATTTGATGAAATAACATTCTCATTGAAGGACCGCATCAGATCATTATAGTGAAGGATGACTCTTGACAGTAGAGTTGGAATCTTTTTATTTATTAAGTGAATATGTTCCCAATTGTTGACATGGTTTGAAAGGACTGGTAATTGGCCTTGCACATCCTGCATTGTTTTAGTCATTCTTTAGAGAAATGTATATATACTTTTGCATTCTTAAATTTTATTTATTTGTTATTTAAGCAGACCATTCTTAAACTAGTGGCTTCTTTTTATACTAGTCATATAGGGCTGCACAATGGATCTGGGTTCTTGGAAGTTATATCAAAGTGAGTGTTCTTTTGTTGGTTATCTTTTATTTTGTCTATTGTCTATGGGTTGTTTCCTTTTTCATAGCTTAATTTTTTTGTTTCTCATGTTAGAGCATTTTCTTGTTATCTCTTCTTGTTTTTTTTATATATATATATAAGTTGTAGAATCATTTGTTATCTATGTTGGGTGTATAACTTAATCCCTTTTAAGAAAAAGAACTCTCTACTTCTTTATGAAATTTATGATAATGTCATCTTTAAATATAATAGTCAATATTGAGTTCTTTTGATTGGGTGCTTCGTATTGAAGATTGAAAAGTCAAAACTTGTCATTTTAACTAGTGATCTAATCTATTCTCAACAAGAGCAAGATATTTATAGTCCTGCTATAAGTGACCAACATTCTATTATTGTGAATAATTCTTGTATATTCTCTTACGGTTTCCCATCTAAGGTTTTGTTTTGCGAATTTCTTAGAAATTATTTTCATATTTGAGTTTGTGTTTTCCTTTTTCACCTTGATATTTTCATACTCTCTAAATTGTTCATCCATCCGCATGGAATAGAAGTCATTCTGGATTTACTGATGAAGAGAGATAATCATTTGAGATGAACTTCTTCTCTAAGGGTTTTGTGGATAACTTTCGAAAGCAACACCCTAGTGTTGTTGGCTATATTGATGAAGAGAGGTAATCATTTGAGGTGAACTTCTTCTCTAAGGGTTTTGTGGATGCCTTTCGAAAGCAACACCCTAATGTCGTTGGCAAATCTAATAAAAGTATTCTGCAATTTATGTTCCTCGATTTTCTGCTTTAACGCTTTTCTTGTATTGTTTAATAAAATGGAGGGAATAGGAATAGAAAACCTTGGGTTGTGAATTCATGTGGGTGCAATCGTTATTTTACATTATTAAGTGGCCTCGTTGATGGGAGGAAATGGAAAGGTGAACAAGACATTTGTTAAAGAAAGTCATGAAATTAAAGTCGAGAAAATCCAAGTTCACAAAGGTAGAACTTAAATAATGTGCTATTAAGGTTTCAGAGTTTCATAAATCTTATGAGGTTTGTATTTTGCGCTTCCAAATCAATGACACTATGCTACCACTTATATTGTCATTTTATGTAAACATGATCTTATGTCTACATTGAAATCTTTCTTGGACAATAAAGTCATTGGTATCTCATTTTATATTCTTAATGGTGCTTTATTATGCTTTATCTGCTTTCAAAGATGGTAGAACTCCAAATTAGAACTCTAAAGTTCCAATTTTATTTTTATTTTTTCTATTCCTTCATCCTCTCAGCAACCAAAAGAAGTGTCCATGTAAGTATTAATTTGCATTATTTAAGAGTTTCTTGTATGTATGTGAAAGTTCTCAAGTAGTAGAACTAGTATTTTGCATTGAAAATATATCATCAAGAGGAAGGCTAATAATTTATTAGTTGAAGAGTATGCTCAAAATGTCAACAGTGTTTCAGATGCTTTTGGGTTAAGACAAGTAAGAGAATGGCAAAGCAATATCCAATTGAAGCTAAAATTGTTGAAGTCAATAATGAAATTGTCACTGACAAAGAGAAGTTATCAATCAAAACTGAGAAGGTCGAGTAATTTGCAACATATATATCTTTTTATTCCAATGATTCTTATGTGTCATTTATATTTGTTTCTACAATTGTTGAACTTTTTCAAATAGAGACACATACTCACTCAATGAGTTCACCATAAAAATGTGTTTTTGTTATTAACTTGAGTTCAGTTGATTTAACTAAGAGGATGTCACTGCCTTGTGGTTATCACTACTAGGAAACAAACTCTATTAAGGGAAGTGAAAAACATCCTCGAGGATTAGTATTGAACAAATTGGAGTTGTCGAAAGAATGTTATATCTATGAATGAACTTGAACCGTGGACTATTCTTGCCCATTAGAAGCCTAAAAAACTTTGGATTCCATATAACTCCAAGACCATGAGACCTCCTCTTCTTACTGGGAATACAATGTCGTTTGTGAACAAATGTTTAATTTAGGTTTCAAATACTTCATAATAGCTTTAGAATGAAATTGGATTGAAAGTGGAAAAGATAAATTTTCCATAATTGAAGTGAACACTAATTTGGAGTTATTTTAGGGAATGATGCAGGTTATGAAGGAATGAAAGTGACAATTACATGTTGTAGTAGATTATGAATGTTGCAAGCTTTTTCCAAAAAATGTCACCAATGACTTGTTGATGCCTTCATTATCCCAATTCCTCACTGTATTGGCATTCAAAATATTTACTTGTGAAGAGGTGTGTTAGGTATTTTGTAATTGTTATTGCACCTTATTTAAGCTTTGTGACACTTTAAACCGGGTATGAATGTGCCACTGGTGTTCTCTTTTCTTAAGAATTCTATGAGTGTGACTTTAATTTTATTTTTCTTTGTTGTTTCATATATATATATGTGTGTGTGTGTGTGTGTGTGTGTGGCAGTGAAAATAGTTTCCATTTGGAGGTGGAAGTTGCTATTATGAAAATTGGTCTTGAGGGAAAGAAGGATTTTAAAAAATATGGTGTATATCTACCCACAAAGTCACCTAGATTGACTAATGAGGAGTTAATCATTATCCAAGAAAAGCTTAAAAAGAAACAAAAATTATATTCTTCTCCTTGGCTTGTTTTTGAACCAATTGTAGAAAATTAAGTTGAGAATGAATTTCGTTGTCATGGAATTTGGTGATAAAACTCAAGTAGATCAAAGAACCTATTGTTTGTGGCATTGCTTCTCTAAGGAAGGATCACACTAAAACATTGGGTGAATTCTTTTTTGGAAACCTCACCATTCTCAACAATTGTTCTCTAATTTTATTTACTATTGTATATTTGTGCTTCATCTATAGTGCATTCATAATCTTCCATGGGATGCTCTATATATAATGTATTTGTTTGTTGGTCTTAAATTTGACTTTTATGCACTTTTCTTGAGCTCTCTATCTCTCTTACACACACACACACACACACAATGGAAGTTGTATTTATGACAGAATAAAGAAGGGTTTTTCCATTTTGAGTTGGTGTATTTACGGTTTACCATAATGATATGTAGAAGATACACTTGTAAAGAGAGCTTTCCTTAAATCTTGAAATTTTCAAGTTTTAGCGCTCTTCTATAGGCAATCTAAATGAGAATGAATATGCTTTCTTTAGTAATGATTAATTCGTTGCAATGTTTTTCTTTTTAAGCATTCGAATTGGCAATTTTCATTTCTAAGTGTTTACCTAATTTGGGTTGATTTCTTTCCTACTCCTAGCCTCAAATTCTTGCATTCATGATACCTTTACTTTTTGAAGCAATGTATATTCTTTCATTAGAGATCCCATTAGTGGTAACCTCATCTTCCTTGTTTGTGATAATCATGCTATAAACATATGATAAGATTTATTTAATTTTGATCATTTTATTTTATTTTTTGTTTAGAAGGAGTTCTGATGTAGAACAACTCTAGGATAACCTACCTAGGACTTTTATCTTTTAGGGTTTAAAGAGCGGAATAAGGTATAAAGTTTATGCTAACAAAATAAAATATAGAAAAAGAAGATAAAAAGAATAAGATATAGAACCTTAGGCCTATTTGGGAACTGTTTCCCAAAATTGTTTTCTATTCTCAAGAATAAAAAACACCACAGAACATGCTTGGTAACCTAAGTAATGTTTTGTTCTTGGTGTTCTCCGTGTTCTTAAAATCCTATTTTCAGATAACATCTTTGACTTGTTTTTCCTATTTTTGTACTATTTAGATAACTAATTAAGGGCCTTATTTTTCCTTTTTCTTCGTGTTCTCAAGTGTCCCCCCTTCACTTTACATCGTGAACATCTCCACCAACAACAAAAATAGAGAAAAACCTCTAAAAAAAATAATAGAAAAATCTTTGAAAAATCATAGATTCTCTCAAAAAGGAAAACTTTCTATACCCATGAGATGAAGATGAAGAATGAACAAATTCGAATAATCAACCAATCGAGAACAATTCCTTGGTTCCAATAGTGTCGTTGTGGTTCGAGGCATCTGATTCCTCTTATCGGCGATGAGATTAAAGATCAATGCATTTTGCCTTCTCCTTTCTCTCTCTATGTGGGTGATTGGTGTGCCCTTCTCTTCTTTGCATCTGGGTTTTGTGGGTATGCCCTTATCGTGCTTGTGAACGGGGAATGAGAAGCAAGCAAGCAACCGACGATGTATTATTTTATATGTTCAATATGAATATTAAATGAAGCCAAATTTATTATCAAAACCATGACTTTGAATAATGTGTTGCACATTGAGAATGTCCCCATCGACATATCTCTATTGAGACATCTAATATACCTTTGATGTATTTTCATTATTTACAATTATTTAAAGAAATTGAAAATCATGCAAAGAACTTTAAAAAATGGTACAATTTCTTTAAATTTTAATGAAGAGTAAATATAAAAATTATTTATATTTATAAAATCAAATTAACTAAAGAAAACTCTTAGTTTAAAAAAACAACGTCCAAACATTTTTATTAATTTAACCAAACATGTTTTTTTATAACAAAAACTGTTTTCCAGAATTCAATTTTGAAAATACATTTCTTTTTTTTTTTTTTTTTTGTGAAAACACCAAAAAATTTTCTTAAAAACTATTTTTCAAAATAGTTTCAAAAAACAACAACCAAACAGACCCTTAGAGTCACAATAAGGCATTCTAAGAGTCTTACCTAAAAGAAAATCAATATAATATTACCATTAAAAATTACAAAGTATGCAAGAAATGTAATATTAGTAATCATCGATCAATACTTTGGTTATATCAATTAACCTTATTTGTACGCTTCTTTAAAAAATCCAAAGTTTATTAGGATTCTAATAACCTATTATGACTTTAATTCTAATTGTTTTATAACCTAATTAGTTACTCCTAATTTGACTTCAATAAATGTTAATCCTAATTTACTCCAACTAATACTAATGCACATCCTTACTAATTCCTCCCAACTTGGAAAAAAAACTTAATCTCAAGTTTTAGTGATTTCTCTATGGTCAATTGAAATAATGAGTAATGTCTTCCATCATTTCTCTACAGTCAATTGAAATCATGAGTAATGTCTTCTACCCTTTCTCAACGATCAATTGAAATTATGAGTAATGTCTTCCACCTTTTTTTTTCGTTAATTCCTTATTACCATAAGATAGGATTTCAAAATCTCTTAAAATTTTTCAATTTCATGCAAAATGAGTACCAAACTTTGAAAGATTTTTCGATGTTGTGAAAAAAGTTGATGGTTCTTAAAATAATTGTGTCATCAACAAGCTTGTGGTAAGTTATATGTCATGCACAAGAGAACATACTTTCATGCACAAGTAAATAAAATAAAATAAAAAATCATTGAGAGCATTATATACTTTTGTTGGATATTCCTTATCCTTATCTTTAAATTCATTCACTTCTCGAGCTGTTAGAGCAAAATAATTTTAGTTACCATGTTCTCCTTTTAAAATTGACGCATTCCTTTTTTTGTTGTACCTCATATGACTTTTTAACTGGTGGAACTTCTTTCTTTGGATGAGGGATCTTCTTATGTGCATCGTGTATGAGAGTATATGTACTATGTTTCGTCTTTTTTTTCTCGTTCCTAGGAAATAGGAATGAGAGGGGGAAGTTGTTGGTTCGTTGTGGAGATGAGGTCATTTAAGATCTCCATTGAGAAGGTTTTAGGAAAGCTGAAAGAGGTTATTATGGAGAGGGGAAGAGGATTCACTAGTGGGACTAAGTTTGGGAAGACAAGTCTAAGTTGCTTCCTTGAAGGTGCAAAGGCCTGTTGCATGTAGGAGGAATCACTGGTTTACAATTAGGTATGGAAGGAAAATGATAGGGTCTATAAGCTTGAGAGGCGTGTTAATTGAGCGAGGAGGTTTCTCTTTGTGTCGTCTATGATGTGAAGGGAAAAAAGATTTAATTTGGTCTTCCCAAAAGGAAAAAGATAGACAGGGGGATGGGGCACATTGCAAGTAAGCTTCGTTCTTTGGGGATAAGGAGCTTGTTAGCCCCTGTGAAGCTTTCTAGTTTTGTGGTGAATAAGGGGTTGACAAAAGATAATAAAGGGCTCTCTCTCAAGTAAGGTTTGTATGTGGTGAAGGTTGCAAGTGCTCAAAAGAATTTGGATAATAAAGTATCAATACAATTAGATAAGAAGGAAGTGTTAGAGAGAGTAGTTCCTTGGAACCTTTGTTTGGTGGGGAAGTTGGAAGGAGTGTCTAACTTGGAACCTTGGGTGCCTTAGTTAAGGAATTGGGTGGACAAAAGGTGGAACGTTAAGAAGAATGTTAGAATTTCTGTCTTCAAAGTATCTTTTTATTGTTTTGAGTTTGAGAATGAAGAGGATTTGATTGCTGTTTTGTCAAGGGGTTCAAGAAAGATTGAAGATAAACTCTTGGAGTTGGAGAGGTGGAGTCTTGAGGTGGGGCACTTGAGGAAGGGAGGAATTATTGTAGATTATAATAAGATAAGACAAAAATATAAAGAAATGAAAATTAAGAGTGCATAAAATGTAAAATTGTTTACATAGCTTGACCTTAAGCCTAGCTTCGCACCACACAAACTAATCATATATAATATTTTATATAAAAAAATAATCACTTAGTGATCATAAAATATAATTAGTATTCTATTACAATAATAGTAAAATTAATTTTAAGAAGCTACTTAACAAAATGTTAAATAGATATTTTGTGTTGGCAATTTTGATTTACATTATTTTTTTTAAAAAAAGTTAATATTTATAGAGTTTAAATGTGGATAAATTACTTTTTGAGTTTGATTAAGATTAAAAAAACCCATTGCTCAAGTTCATAGGACCCTATAAATAATTGCATTTGTAAGAAATTTGCTTTTAGAGTAAAAAAATAAATAAATGAGTCGTTATAGTTGTCAAAGTCATGAAAAAAAAGGTGAAAAGAGATAGTAAAAGTGTGTATTGTGGTTTGGATGTTGAATTTTTTTTCAATATTTTCTAACTTAAATGGATAGATTTACTTGGTCAAAGCATCATGTAACCTATCTCAAGATGCAACTTCTTCTAAGTGGTGGCAGTGATGATGGTTTCACATGTTGCCAATTAGTAGGTAGAAAATGTTCCCCCACTCATACAAACTCTCCACTATTTCAATTAATTAAATTCACATTTTAAACTTTAATTTCTTTCTTTGCTTGACATATATGTGCGCATTCGATATGTTGAATTAGAGGATTCGAAGATTCTTTATGCACTCAAGCCAAAATTTACATTTCACAAATTTAAGGAGTTCGTGTTCAAAGCAAAGACGGTTCGTGTATATATATAAATAAATACTTAAATGGATAATAAATATATTTATTATTTTCTATTTTTAAAAATAAAAAATAATAATAAAATTCAACACGAAATGCAAGAAGTGTTAGACATTATTTTAAAAGGAGGATGATTTTTAGAAATTATTTAATTTTTTTTTTAAATTACTTCCTCAAATTTTAAAATTTTAAAATATGATTTTTAAGAATATAAGTCAAATTCATACTTTGGGTAAGGATTTCTATATTTTATATAGAAGGTATTGCAATTTTTTGTTTTTAAATATATAAAGTAACAAGTATATCCAAAAGTGCTAAGTAATTTAATTCTTTGAAAGGGAAATGAGAAAGTTAATTAAAAGAAGATTAAAAGGGGACAAGTGTGGTTGGGGCCACCAAAAAAGGTTTTGTAAATTGATGAAATTAAAAGGGTATATTAAAATAAACGGTATAAATATGTGCACAATGGTATACTCCCGCCTTCACTTTCAAGTAATTTTAGTTTAAAAAATATTTTGGAAAAAAAATTAAGTATTTGACAAAAATTAGTAAACACTTTTTAAAATATGAAAAAATCACATGTAATATCGAACAATCAATTCAAATATTTTTTAGAGAAACATTTGATAGATGATTTTTTTTAAAATATTAAAAAAAAATATTTTTATTAAAAGCACTTTATGCAAAAATATTATTATGACAGTGTTTCTATTTTAATTTTTTTTTAATGGAAGTGTTTTCTCTTAAAGAGTTTTTAATAAAATTACCTATCAAATATTTATTTAGAAAATATTATAGGTGATTTTTGAATATTACAAGTGATTTTTTAGACTTTTAAAAATATTTTCTAAAATTTTTCAAACATCTAAGTGTAGACCCCCATTCAGGGGATTTTAGTTTTTAATATGGCATTAGAAGAGCCGGGCAACACCTTAGGCAAGTGGGGGGACCCCTTCTCGACACATGAGAGGAGCTGCATGGACCAGCATGGAGATGGCAGGGGGCCATGCTGGTGGAAGTCAAAGACACCATGCTGGCTGACGGAGGGAATAGTGGAGCTGGTAGTGGCTTCTAGAGGAAGATAGTAACAGGAGGAGAAAAGGAGGAGATCTTTTGGAAAAGAGAAAAAAAGAGGAAGGTGAAGCTACCGGGGGGAGTTTTTTTTTTTTTTTTTTTTGAGAGAATCCTCATACTGGGAAGGGAAGACACCTGCTACGAGGAGATGAAGGACTTCCTGGGAGCATCTTCTTTTCGGTTTGCTTGTAAATAAGCTTTTCAGGTATGGATTTTGCTCATTGTTTTCACTATCTTGTTGTGGGATATCTTTGTTTGTTTTATGCATGAATCTCAGGCCATAAGATTAGCTTTTACTGATCTTTAGGATGATTACGGTTTTGTTGTCATTGCTGTATCATGTTTTTTTTTTCTTGGAAAGACCTTGGTTCTGTTTTAGCTCCAGCGTGAGATATCTCAATGCTTGCTCCCCTGTTTTTGTGTAAACCCCTGGATCTCTCCACCCCTTTGCAAGCCCATGGACGAAACGAGGAAATGGGTCTCCAATCATTGCTTCTCCTGTCTTTGAACTCTGTTTTGTAAATGCTCTTTTTCACATTTTTCTTTGTTCTTAACGGAATGAATCGTGGACATGGTGAGTTATGGTTTGAGTTGATGAGCATGGTTGCGGCATGTGGCTTCTGGCGGAGAATTCTGCGTGGGTACAGGGTCAATAGAGTCCTATTCCATCTCCTAGTGTGCTGTGGGGTATTCTGAAGTTGGCGACGCTAGCATGCCGATGGTCCACCTTTCCTACCCCCATATCTCTTCATACATGCCCACTGCCCATAGCTCATTACGTTACCGCGCCCCTTTTCACCCTTAATCCCATGCATGTAGCTCATCCCATATCAACCAAACCCGCAATACATGCGCCCATGGCTAACCCTTACACTGTCACCACCTTTTCTCTCTCCTTCTCCTGCCAACCCCATGCTTGCATTTTTCCCTCATCACCATTCGCACCCATCTCCATGCATGAACTCATCACCACTCATGCTCACGCCTCTACCTCTTCATACCCGTATCATTTTCTCTCTCCACCATGGCCACCCTAATCACTATATCCACTTCTCCTCCTGCCGTTCATCCCCTCACCCGTTCATTGTCATCATTCCCGCATACATGAAGGCCCCATGCAAACCGGACCCATCTCTACACCCCATTTCTTCGTACCTCACTTTCTCTCTCTACACCACACCACCCATTTATCCTCTTTTAGGTGCCCTCCACGTTCGTTCCCTCTACCTTCGCATGGCCATGCATGGCCATGCATGGTTATGCTATTCTCCATGCATCTTGGTTCCCACGCATCATCCATCATGTCCACCTTCTAACATCCATATTTCAACCTATCTCTCCCTCTCTCTTTCTCTAAAGCTCATCTCATACCCATTTTTCTAACCTACCCGTCACCACTCGAACCTCTCCGTGTGTGAGCCTTCTCCTATGGCTGGAAAATGGGCAGCAACTAAGCAGCAGTTTCCTTCCTCACGAGCCTCGTCAGAGCCACCTTTGGGCTCGGCGCCGCTGCATCAATTCCGAGCACCAGCTACTCGCCACCGTCGCCGCCGGATTCGTCAAGACCCGCTTCATCCTTATCGCCACTTCCCTACTCGAGAGGATCGAATGGCGGCCGCTTCTCCTAACCAGCATTGCAGGCATGATCTTCCTGTTGGCGGGCCTAGGAATGGTGGCGAACATCAGCCATCCTTTTTTATGGCGAAGACCGAGATCTGAGCCACCTCGGATGTTGGTGGTTCGTCGTTTGTTGCTGTCTGGGTCGACAGGAATAAGCTTCCAACTCAGGGGGGGGGGCCGTAGAAAAGGAGCACCAAGAACGAGTTGCCGGAAATTGCTTGCTTGCAGGAGTGATGCACATGTTGCATCTTCTTTGGGCTGCCAGGAGGCCCATGAATACCATTTTTCTCCACTTTGGAATCGCCTTTAAACGCACTGTTAGTTGCGCCAAGCCCACGTGTAATCCCATTTCGCATGACCACCTTTCTCTAATCCATTTTCAAAGCCCATTGGTTCCTTTTGTTGGTTCTTTTCCAAGCCCATTTTCTAAGCCTCTATTATTATTGCACGGGTATCACTTCCAGGCCCATTTTTGAAATCCATGTTTTTATTAATTTAACTTTTAAAATATTATTATTAATTCAACTTTCAAAATATTATTATTATCATTATTATTAATTCAACTTTCAAAATATTATTATTATCATTATTATTAATTTAACTTTCAAAATATTATTATTATCATTATTATTAATTCAACTTTTAAAATATTATTATTATTATTAAACTTTCAAAATCTTGTTATCATTATTATTATTATTTCAAAACCTTATTGTTATTGTTATCATTATTATTGTTACCATTATTATCATTATTATTGTATTATTATTAAAAATCCATACTCTCTCTCAGTTCAATTTCCTAAAATTATTATTATTATCATTATTATTGTTGTTATTATCTTTGCAATTTAACTTTCTAAAGTTCATTTCTTATTATTATTAAAAATCTATATTCTAGCAGCTCAATTTCGTGAACTTCATTTATTATTATTATTATTATTACTATTATTAAAAATCTATATTCTCATAGTTCAATTTCTCAAAGTTCATTCATTATTATTATTATTATTACAAATTCAATTTTCAAAATCTATACCCTTGTAGTTTTAATTCCCTAAAGTTCATTTCTTATTTTCTCTAGCAAATTTCATTTTAATTATAAAAACTCTAATCTTTTAAATTTAATTCCCAAGACTCCAATTTTCCAACAAGCTCCAAGAATCCAATTTTCACTCGAATAGTTTTAATTCCATTCCCTAATAATCCTCTGTTCTTCTTGATTTTACATAAGTAATAGTGAATTCTTCTTAATCCCAAAACACGGAATTTGTGAGACTAGTTCATGAGTAATAAATTGGGCTTTGGTGAGGGCCCTATGTTCAATCTATTTCGATTTGTCAACTGTTGTGCTTAGTGTATTTTGCTTGAGCTTCGTTTTGTACTCTGATATGCATGAGCTATATGTTGCATTCATTAATTGTGCACTAATCCTATTTCTTGATAGCGCATTATGGCACGCGGCCGAGGTACGCATCCACTCCCATTCTAGTCAATCTCTATTGCGTGTTTTGATTCTCATATTGTGCATGATTTAGGTGGGTATCCATTGACTTTCTCGTTGATTGCCATGTCAGTTTCATTGTATTAGTAGAGACCCGACTTTAGGGACTTAAAGGGGTGCTACGGTCTGTACCGTACCTTCCCGATAAGTAACCTGACCCCCGAACCCGATCTGGTTTTTCACAGACCACCTTTTCCAAAACAAGGAGTCACACTTAGGGTTTTTTCTTTCTTATTTTGTTTACCCTTTAAAAATAAAACAAAAATAAGTGGCGACTCCAAGTCAGTTTTCTTAATTGAAATAAAATCAATTTTTCAAAAATAAAAATCGAGCTCGCCATCGAGTGGGAAACGCATGAGCCGAAATGCGGGGTCCACACTAAGTTTTGCTCAAAATATTTTTTAGATTAAAAATGTTTTCTAAAATCATTATCAAATATGTTTTTATATATCGATTGAATTGATAGTGATTTTAGTAAACACTTTTAATTTTTTAAATATTTAAAAATTTTTATTATTCAAAGCGTTATTAAGATTAAAAACAGTTTTTAACATGTGTTTTTTAAAGCCTGTTTGATAATGATTTTATAAAGCGTTTATAAATTTTTTAAGACTTTAAAAATTATATCATTTAAATATTAAAAATATTAAAAAAAAATTTAAAATCAATACCGAATGTATTCTTAATCTCTTTATTAGTAATTAATAATTATGCTACTCTAATTTAAAATTAAATTCATAAAAGAACCTAAAAGTAATTTCAACAACCATCACATAAAGCTAACCAATAGCAGGGAGCCAATTTTAAACCCAATTCACCGAAAGTACTTAAATAAAAAACGGTGAAACTTAAGCTAATAAAGAAAAGCCAGTTTTCGAGGAGTTGCAGCCTAGCAGGTAGGTGTCATTTCCATGGAGTGGTAAATATACACGACAATGGCCCATCAGTCATCCCGTCAAATTTAAAGTCCCAATAAATTGTTGCTTTTTGGGAGGACAGAACCGATTTCTTGGGTTTCCAGGACAGCTCTTCCAATCCATTCAAAGTAATATTATTTATTTATATTTACCGGAAGTTAATGCCTATTTTGACACTTGTTTAACAACCGATTTTATTTTATTTTTAAAATTTTTTTTCTTAAAAATAAAAAAATACATTTTTATTTATTTTTTTAAAAATTAATTTTTAAAAATAATTATATAAAAATAAAAAATATTAAAAATAAAATATTAAATAAAAAATTATTTTAAAAATATATTTTAAAATATTAAAAATATTTTAGGTTTTCTAACAAATTTTTATTTTATAAAATATTAAAAAATAATTTTTAATTTTTTTTTCAAAATTATTATTTTTTCTCGTTAAAATAGATTGATGTATACACATAATTTTAAAGAAAAAAACTCAAATTTAATTAAATAATTATACATTTATCTCCTTGTATTTATCCAATAAAAGAAAAAAAAAAGTTTGTAAAGAAGAGATTGTGAAGAATACTTACAAAACGAAAATAAAAAAAGAAAAAAAAATATTTAAATAGTAATAAATAGTATCAAATATTGGTTTTTATCTACCAATTTGACTTTCAAAAGTTACACGAAGAAAATGAAGAGGAAGAAAATTTATTATTTTCAGACAATAAAAAAGAAATCTTACCTTTTTTATGCAACTTAAAAAACCAAAGCTCCGGTTTTCTCAACACGTGATTGCGAATTTCGAAATTTTTTGAAGCATATTCATGTAATTATATAGATAGATAAAAAGGTTTATTAAGTTCTCATTTAAATATATTTATTGTTTTTTATTTTTAAAAATAAATAATAATAATAAAATTTAACATAAAATGCAAGAACTTTAGACATTACCTTAAAAGGGTAATGATTCTTTAAAATTTTAAAAATACTTTACTTTTTAAAATTTTAAAAATTTTAAAAATTGATTTTAACAACATAAGTTAAATCCATATTTGTGGTAAAAAAAAATTTATGTTTGAAATGTATTTGATTTTCATTGATTTGAAATTTTCTTAAAATTTTTTTTATTGAAATTAACAAATGAAATAAAATATAATAAATATAAATATTAAAAAAATTTATATATATTATTATTTATTTGATATCATTAAATATATTTAAATTAAAAATGGATATTATTATTATCATATATGATAAATTATATATATATATATATTTAAAAAAATAATTTTAAAATATTTATTTTTACTTTTTATATAATTTTTAATTTTTTTAATATTTTCAAAATTTTTATTAATTTTTATATTATCAATATTTTATATTAAAATATTTAGTATATACTTATATATAAATTGAAGTATGAATATACCAATAAATTTATAGTCATTCGTCCCATCCACTTTAAAGGTCCAATAAATTTTTGTTTGTTGGGAATGACAAAATCCATATCTCGGGTCTCTGATAAAGCTCTTCAAATCCAGTCAAGTCAACTTTAAAACAGCTCATATGTCCTTCGCTCTTCCGTGAACGATCATTTAGAGCACTATAGGTGTTTTATATATCAGTTGGTGTCTGAGATTCAAAGAAACCCTTTCATCTCTCTTTTTGTCAGAAGTTGCAACTCTGTGGTTTGTGAGGTAACCTTCAGACAATGCATCTTCTTCTTTCATATGTTTCCTCCATTTCTAGTAAACCCAGATAAGTGGTTTCTCAAGGAAAGAGAAATTGGGCCTATCTTCTTACAGGCAGCCATGATGTCGTGAGCCCAAAAAGAATCACTATTTGTGGAGCCATTCTATTTTCTCCCGGATTCCTTTATTTCTGATTTTCTTGTTGCCATCTTTTCAACCTCTCTTTTAATCCCTAAACAATGGTGTGGTAAATGGGACGGTGTGATGTGCGAAAATGGACTTACCGCCATCTGAACGAATTGTGGAGGAAGTGATGATTTCGAGGAATAGTTCACTTCATCTCTACTATTAACCTCCTGGTTTACTTGTTTGTTTATCATAGAGAAATAGGTGATTTATTTATCGTATGTAATATTATATTTTGTTTCCATTGGATGAATGCCCTATAAGTTGAGTTGGGCTCTTTTATGATTAACTTTAATGCTTCATGGTTAGATTTGTTCTTCAACTGTTGGCTGAGAGTGCGATCAAAACATTCCTCAACCACTTTGGAAGCTCTCGAGGACCAAACACACCTAAAAGCTCTTTTGAACACAAACTTCAGTAATATCGATCAATGGCTCCCTCGTCTGGAGGTATGCTCTTAGCTTTAACATCTTTTGATGCTGTGATTTTATTTTTATGAATGATATACCCTCCTTTGGAGACTATCTTTGGATTATATATGTCAGGAAATCAATAGTTTGATTTCTCATTGCAGTGAGTTAGTTTTGATTATTGGACTTTTTAACTATTTTGTCAGGTGGGGCTCTCAGTATTTTGAAGAGTTTGAAACAAATATACCTTACAGGTTATATGAATCTTTTAGAGAATAAAAGAAAATTTTTCCTATATGCTAAGATAGGTAGTGGTGTCTAAATTTCAAATTTAGAGTATTGAACGTGTATGATGAGATTGAGGCTATTGAATAAGCATATAAAATAAATGCAGCAAGGTATTAGGTATAAACAAATGAGATTGAGTGCAAATAAAGAGGTGCAAATAATGAGATTTAAAGATGTATATATAGCTCTATCTGATTAGAGGTGATTAGAGGTGCAAAACTACCATTTGGTCTTGTAGGTGGATCTAATCTTTTTTTTAATATATAGTCATAATAATTGACTTCTTCCAAGTTAATGTTAATTTTCAACTCCTTGTGAATTCTTCAAGTTCATTGTGGATTCCTTTGAGCGCCCAATAAAATGTGAGTGTTGTTTTATTATTATTTTTTTTCTATTAACTCGCTCTTATGTTTAAAGAGTATTAGACCAAGTGACAGTAGTTATTATGAAAATAGAAATTATCCAAGTTGCTTATGCTTTAAAAATTTAGTTATTGACTCTAAGTAAGTACTTTTATGATTTTACATTCACTTTAATATGAATAATATTGTAGTGCTAAAGAAGATGCAACCATTGTAGGATGTTAATGAGGACATATTAGGGGCTGATTTGTCATGAGATGGAAATAGAATTTTTTTATAAATATTTACATTTTGAACTTTAAATTTTTTTTATTTTATTTTGAATTTTAAACAACTACATTTGTTTATATTTGAAAATGATAAGTAATAACATTTTTCTCTGTTTTTTTTGTAATATAGGTAATTTCTTGTGGATGAAAATTATTAATGTCATGAGCAAAGTTGGAAAGATGGGGGTATTGAAAAGAGAGGTATGCAATTGACTATATTTTTATACATTCAATTATAATTTCATTATGTTATAATTGTTTTAAAATGTAAAGTATAAAAATTCAACAATCCTTAAGACTTAGAATTGATGTTGAGCTTCAATAATGAATTTTAACTCACACATGTATCATTTATTTTGAGACCAATGAAAATGTATCAAATCATTACCTTTTGAGATCTTATTTTGATATTAAAATTCCTTGTGTTGATGATTTATGAGGTGGATTTATTATGTAAGAGGCATGGTCTAGTTTGGAGACAATGCATTTACCTGTGGGAACATTTCACTTTGTCTAGAGGTGAGAGTGTCAAGGTCTAGATTTGTTAGAAGGATTAATATTAAGATAGCGTGCGATAGGCCCCTATTCTAGATATTGAGGTAATAGAGTTAAAAAATGATGATGTTCAAATTTATGAGGAGTTGCACAATGATTTAAGAGGGTAGGAGTATGACCTTAGCATTATAGAGATAAGGTTGTATGGTTTTAGTCTTAACATCAATGAGTATGCGGTTGACTTATCTTTTATGAGGAGAAGATTTGCTTAGATGCATAATGATTTAAGAGGGTAGGAGTATGACCTTAGCATTATAGAGATAAGGTTGTATGGTTTTAGTCTTAACATCAATGAGTATGCGGATTGACTTATCTTTTATGAGGAGAAGCTTTGCTTAGATGATAAGAATGTCCAAGATAAGGTTTGACAACTGAAGGAGATTCATACAAAGCGTGACATGGGGTATGATAAGTAGTACTTACTACCTTTGACCCTATCACCCCTTTAGGTGGTTCCCCTTATTTGTCATATTACTCTATATTTTTAAAGGCGAACACGTAAGGTGAGACATTTTTGTGTTCGTGAGGCGAGACGTAAGCCTCAAGGTGTTGAGGCGTAAGCTTTTTGAGCTTCACATTATATAATTAATTAATATTTTAAAATAAATAAAATAAAATAGCATAAATAAAAACGTGAAAACAACTCATTAGAATCATTAAAAAAAAAAAGCATATTAGTTCCCTACTTTCACAAAAAACCATAACAAAGTCATAAAATAGAAAATAGGTTCAACTATACTAATAGTTTCAAACTTTAACAAAAAGTCATAACTAAGTCATGAAATAGAAAATAGAGCCAACCATAATAATAGTTCTAAACTTTTACAAAAAAATCCATAACTAAGTCATGAAATAACAACTAGAGTAAATTGTTTCAACTTAAATCCTCATCCTCAAGGTCATCATCATCCTCATCCAATATATCAATAGTTGGAAAATGTCCACTATCATGCATCCCCATTTCATGTAAATCTTCATCTTCATCAATTGGTGTCAAATTCAACTTCTTTTTTTTGCCTTTGCCTCCACTTGTACCTAGCATAAAGTATTAATTAGGTGTAAATATTATAAGTTTTTTTTATTAAATTTAATCAAATTTATGACTTGAATGTTTGAGTACTTGGTACTTCAATATGTTTCCTTTTGTAGGAATGTGAAGAAACCATGTGATTTGATGATGTTCGAGTCTCTTGGGATTTGGATGACACAAATCTAATAGCATCAACATTGAATAACTCATTATCTTGAAGCCAACAAAGATCAAGGGGGAGGAGGGGATCTTCTTTTTTCGTAATCCATTCATCATCCGAATCAATCTCCTCTACCAAAATCGGATCAACATTTTGTTTCCTTTGTAGACTTCGCTCTCTCAATTTAGTGTTGTATCTTACATACATTAGAGAATTCAACCTTTGATGTTCAAGTCATTTTTTTTTGTATGGATCTACAAATAATAAAAGAAACAAATTTATGTGTTAAAATGAAATAAAGTCCTCTATCATTAAAATAGAAATATATGTATAAAAATTTATAAAAATAGAAGTATTACCGATTCAAATGTGCTCCAATTTCTTCCACATCCCGAAGCACTACAAGTAAGGTTAAGGACTCGAATAACAAACTTCTGCAACTACGGTGTTGAAACCTCAAAACGCATCCACCAACTTGTAGGACTTCTTAATGTTTGAGAATCAATACGACTCCCAAATTCACCCATTGCTTGGTCATATGAGTCCAACTGAATGTCAACTTTTAAACGTTCTTGATAATCCAACATCCTATCCATGCATTCAAATAATTCCTTCCTCACCTTATCAACATTAGATAACTTATCTCCATACTGTAATTGAGGATTAAGATAATAACCTGCTACATGTAAAGGTCGATGAAGTTGCGGAGTCCATCATCTTGCATCAAATTTTCTCCAAATTGGGCCATATTTTCTCTCCACGCCCCCACAATTAAATGCAATCTTCTCCTTAGCTAAATCCATCAACTCATAAATATAACCCATGATTGGTCTTTTCTCTGAATCAACCTCTCTCAAGACACTAATTAATGGAACAGTGGTCTTTATGCAAAAAGTAACATGAGGCCAAAAATTTGGATCAAACAACACTGTACTTCGAGTTTTCACACCTTCTACCTTTTTAGCCCATGTGCTTAAACACCATTTTCCTAAGGAAAACATTGCTATAAGAGCTTGCTTTTGCTTATAAAGACTTTGAAGAGTAAGAAATGCAATAGCAAACCATATAATTGTTGGATGAAGAAGTTCATTATTTTTTGTAAATGTTCTCATCAAACTAAGAACCCAAGTATGCCCATATATAAACTTCACTACTTGCCTAGTTCGAGAAAGTGTAGTAACATGGACATTTAGCTTTCCAATATCCTCCAACATCAAATCAATACAATGAGCAGCACAAGGAGTCCACCACAATCTTCTCCTTTTTTCCATAAGCCTCATTCTAGCATTCACATAATTAGAGGCATTATCAGTGATGACTTGCACAACATTCTCCTCTCCAATTTCTTCAACCACCTCATCAAGATATTTGAACATCAATTCCCCATTTTTATTGTATTAGAAACATCAATTGATTTCATAAACCAAGTGCCAATAGGACTATTCACCAAAAAATTGATAAGATGCCTACTCTTTCCACCTGTCCAACCATCTGACATAATTGAACATCCATATTGTTTCCAAGCTTTTTTGTGATCTTCCATAATGATACTTAGGTCATTCACCTATTCTTTAAGAATCTATGTCCTCAATTCATACATAGATAGAGGTTTATACTCGGGCCCAAAATTTGCAATAGCATCCATCATAGCAAACCAATAATGATAATTCATAGTGTTGAATGAGAGACCTTTTGAATACATAAACCTACCAATTTTTCTACACACTTCCTTCTTTTTTTCTTGCTTCCACTTTGAATTCAAAGTACTTTGTCTAGGTTGTGAAGTGGTAAACCTACCAATTGGTCCGGTCCGGTTTTTAAAACAATGGTATTACTTCCTACATCTTGGACCGATTATATGGTTACCAAAGTTTGGTATTTTTTTATTTTTTGGACAATTTGGGATTGTAATTGACATTATGTATTTATGGCTTTGTCTTAGTTATTTGGTCACTAGTGATAAGTCATTGACATATATGGGTGATATATTTACCCTGATATATATGGATGGTATATGGATGATATATTTACTTTTACAACATCATTAGATTGATGTATAGTAGTAGAACTCCAAAATAAAATATTTAAGTTTAATTTAAATATATTTTTTGTTTTTGTTTTTTGTTTTTAAATATTAGAAATAAAATTCAACACAAAATGCAAGAACTTTTAGACATTTATTTAAAGGGTTGTGATTTTTAAAATTGAAAAAAAAAAGAATTACTTCCTCAAGTTAATTTTTTTTCAACAACATATGATAAATCCATAGGTAAGAATTTCCATATATATTTTATTTTTATTTTTTTGTTTTTAAATATAAAAAGTAAAATGTACATCTATAAGAGTTCTGAGTAATTTAATTATTTAAAAAGAAACTAAGAAAGTTTAATTAAAAGAACCTAAAAAGTTAATGATTCTTGACTACATATATATATATATATATATATATAATGGTTATAAGTTATTTAACTCTTAAAGAATTTGAGTGTAAAAAGTTATAAATATAATTTAGGGTTAATGTGACTCATCTTTTGTTAGGATTTGACTAAATATACATAACCCTTATTGATTTAAAATTTTATCAAATATCGTTTTTTATAGTAAGTGATGTGATTCAAAGGAGAGGGAAGTGAAAAAAAAAAGAAAAAAAAAAAAAAAGAGAAGTAATTGATGAAATTTTAAACTGTTAGATATATTTAACTAGAACCTCAATGAAGGTGAATGAAATTAATCATAAAATTTATAACAATAATTGTATAAAAAGTTTTGCTTATTTTTCATTGAATTTTCGTTATATGGATGGTTTTCCTTGTATGTTGAGATTTTAAAGATTTATGATGTGAAAAAGTCAACCATATTGATATAGTATCATATTAAATTTTGAATTTGGAAAATGATAAATAGGATTTAAATAAATAAAAAAAAGGTAAAAAATGATTAAGATATAAAATAATGAGATTAAGATATAAAAGAAAAAAAAAGCATTAAAATATGAAATAAAAAATCAAAATATAAAATATAGAGGGTACAAAATAATTGAACCAAAACAAGGTTTAAAAAATCAGGATATATTGTTGATATATCCTCAAATTTTTGGTTATCTGTGGATCCTATCAATTGTCCTATGGTTCAAGCATGGGTTTTTTTTAGGTAAAAAACCAACCTTTGCACCATTGGGTAAACATGTCTTTACTTAATAAGTAGACATACATTTTATATATTTTATTTTAAAACTAAATTTTATATATATTTTGAAAAATAAAATATTAAAATAAATATTTAATAAAGACATTAATTTAGTTATTTATTTTTAAATTTCATTTAATTTATTATTGAAAACACAAAAATCCTAAATTAAATAAAAATATAATAACTATATATATATATATAGTAGATAAATTATCATTTTAGTATCAAAGTTATTTTTAAAATCAACAAATTATGATTTTAGTATTAAATATATATTCAAATATCACCTATTATTATTATAAAATATCATAAATTATATTATTCATACATCAATTTTTTCATATCTCAATTATAATACATGTATTATTATTTTTTATATTATTTTTGATAAAATTTTTAGTATTTTCATGAATTTTGATTAATTTTTATTCTATTGATATTTTTCAATATATCCTAATATATTTGTAAAATCAAAATAGTGAAACCATAACCAATAAAATCTAAATGCCCCCTTGGAAAAGGTTCGGAGCAATATCATAGTGGAATAAGTGTGATGATTCTCGTTATGATATTTGGGATGTGATAAATATATTTTTCTTTGCTTATTCAATTAGGAGGAAAGGATTTTTCAGATAAACTATATGTACAAATGGTATTGTACTTTTTCCTCCTTTGCTTTCTTCAAATGACTTCTAATGTCTTTACTAATAAAATTAGGAAAATTCTACAATACCTCACCATGCCTCCATTTTTTTCAGCCATTGGATGAAAATGATTAAATCTCAGCCATCCAAATGAAAAGGAAAAAAAAAAAAAAAAATTCAAATCGGGTACCTCCCCCTCCCGTTCTCTCTCTCATCTCTCCTCCTTTTCCCCTTTTTCCCCCCTAATTTGCTCTCTTCCCCTCCATAGCTGGCTGTGTGGCTCTTCCCCACCCTCATCCTGTGCTCTCATCTTCACTCATCCTCCATAGCCAACTTCATTCTATTCTCTCACCCATTTCCCGTTTCCCCCCTCCCCTAATTTGCTTTCATCTTTGTTTTCTCTCCCTTTTCCCGTTTTTCTCTCCACTGATTCTCCACAGCTGGGTGAAAACCACGGTCGGCTTCAACCGGGCCAACCTCTTCGAGGCCGATGTCGCAGACCTTATCAAAGACGTCTCCACAGCTAGGTGGAGACCACCTTCGCCGTCAACCGGGATCAAAGATGTCTTCACAGGTGGGTGGAGACCACCATCGCCGTGAACCGGGCCAACCTCCTCCAAGCCGATGTCTTTGACCTCATTAAAGAAGTCTTCCTCAAGGACCGCGAGCTCAGGATTGTGGGCGAGGTCGGTGCCAAGATTCGAGTCTTAGACTTCATTTCTCCCGATGTCCAGGTCAACTATTTTTTCTGCTAGATTCTTCTTCTCGAAGATTTTATGTAAATTTTTTGAATTTTTGCTTTCTCTCCCCCCTACCCCTGCATTTTGTCACACGAAGAATTTCGGTTCTTTCACACAGAGAATTTTAGTGGAATCTTCATAACCCTTGTATTTTCTTAATATTTTATATTTTGTTTAAGAGGTGTAAGGGGGTGTTTTGAGGTTCTAAATTTAATGGTTTAAAAACCCGAATTGAAGACGTAGTTGGAAGAAGAAGAAGATGACGTGTAATACTAAGGAAAAGAAAGCTGAAAAGGACACAATTGTTTGTTACTCAAAAGGCGCTTGTATCCTAATTATTTGGCGAGTTCTATATAAAGGGAAAAAAATGTGAGTAGTAATTATGTGTTTTACAATATTGTATCCATTATATTTCATGTTTTTTGTTAGATTTATGGATTGATTACATTATAGAAAAAGAGTGTGGTTAGATCCATTATTGAACATTGAAAAAAATTTATATGTTAATTTTATCATCATTTTTAATGTAAAGAGATTTAGGGAGGATGTTGTAGTTGTAATGGTATTTGTATTTTAATTGGCATTTGATTGATTGTAGTAAGATATAAATATAAAATTTATTGAAATGTGAAAAAAAACTTATGTTGAGATAATGTGGTGGTGAAAGTATGTTTGATTTATTATATCTGAAATCATATTATAAAAATTGACTTAAATGATTTGATTTAATTTTTAGGAGCGAACGCGATGGTCTTGAAGTTGTTAGAAATCCAAAGAGGCCTATCGGCGCTTGGATACATTACTAGTAAGGGAAAATAGAAATATGTAAAATAATATGTTTTTTAATGTAATTTTTGTGGTTGTTATAGTTAAATTTGTTTGAAATTGTTTTGTAGTAACGATTAATTAGCCATGATGAAAGAGAAGGATAAATGAGTGAAGATAAATGATGATGTAAGGAGTAATATTGCTATGTCTAATATAATTACATTTTAAAATTAGAATTTAAATTATGTGACCAATTAATGTAGTTGAGGAAAAAATTGGGCAAGAAGTGGAATGCACTTTCAAAAGTAGAAAAAGAAAATTTCATGGCAAAGTCCAAAGAAAGTTCAAAACAATATTCACTTGAAAAGGGTGTGGTTTCAAAGGTAATTTTTTTTTTTGTAATGAATATTTAATTTCTTTACTTATGTATTTGTTGGAAATTATATTAATGTAAACATGTTTGATGTTTGTGTATCTTTTCAGTTATATCTTCAGACTCGATGCTCCCCCGAGCGAGTGATTAGAGTGATTGAAAAATTAGAACCAAAGCAAAAGGCAACCATAGAAGAAATAGGATTTGGTAGCCTCTTGCAACTTCGATGTAGGAAAATTGATCATGGGTTATGTCTTTGGTTGATAAATAGTTTTAATCCGAACACTTATATGTTAAAGTTGTATAATACTTGTATCAAATTATCCCCCATTGATGTTGAATTTATTATGGGATTGAGGGAAAAAGGGTTCAAGATTGGCATGAACAAAGATGTTAGCCATAAGAATGATTTATGTAAAAAATATTGTGATAAAAAAGGGCGATTGCCATTAGTGATGTTAGAAAATCAAATTAGGGAGGATAAAGAGGGTGGAAACGATTTTAAAGTTCGTTTTGTATTATTTGTGTTGGGTGCATTATTGTGCCCAACAATGAAGCTTTTTGTGAATCGTTCTTTCTTACATCTTGTGGAAGGCATCGATTCAATAAAGAAGATGAATTAGGCAGAATTTGTGTTGTCCTATCTTGTGCACGGGATTGAAGAGTTTAAGAAGAAACAACAAAGTGAGGTTTGCGGTTGCTTATTGTTTTTAATGGTAATTTCCTTGTAATTAATTTACATCATAGTGAAATACGATTTTGTTTTAATATAATTTATGAACTAACTATATATCTGTGTCAAATATACTCGTAGTTATTCTACCACGAGCATATATCGTTTGAAGAGAAATTTCTATCGCTATATACTCGACCTTCTCCTCGAATTACTACTTGGGGAGATGATGAAGTATTGGACAGGAAACGAAGATTGAAAAAACTTGGTGGATATGCAAATGAGAATGTAAGTTATAGTTTTGAAAGTCGTTTACTATTGATTTAAGTTTTTAGTGATTTAAAATCTGATATGTATTATATTTTGATGAATATATTGTAGCTCAAAATATGGGTGATAGAAAATGAGATAAGGGATTGCGTTGATGGAAATGCAACGACAATGGCGAGTGAGAATGAGGACGATGAGAAATTTGTAATCAATCTAAACAAAGATGTTATTAAACGAGTAAGTTTTACAATATTCATCGTGACTATCTATATTAGCATTGAACCTTTGTATTATGATGTTATTAATCACGTTCGTATATATCACTAGGTTGATGGTGGGAACTTAATGGAGATGGATATAACCTTTCAACAATTAAAGACACATCTAATTGATAAGGCTTATGGTGCAAGTAGTAGTAGTTGTGATCAAATTTTGGTTAAATTTGAGGAGAATTATACTACAGTGAAAGGTCTCTTCCTTAGGTCAAGCGGAAAACCTTTGAGAATGCACGAGGAAGGAACGAAGAATGACATTCTCTCATGCGAGAGAAGTTTGGAAGATATGAACAATATGAATGTGAATGAACATTATCTTCACACTTTGTCAAATGAGAAGTTATGCACCGAGGACTTGAATGAAAAGAATGAAGATGCATGTGCTACATCAATTGAAGTGCATATCATTCCAGACGAAAATCAAAATATTT
The DNA here is from genome assembly GCF_004353265.1 of Vitis riparia. Classification (NCBI taxonomy): domain Eukaryota; kingdom Viridiplantae; phylum Streptophyta; class Magnoliopsida; order Vitales; family Vitaceae; genus Vitis; species Vitis riparia. The sequence continues at coordinate 9,430,876 of NC_048433.1, read as the reverse complement.
TACCACTTCCAATCAAAAGGAGTAGAAGAGATTATGGAAAGGTATGTATCATATAAAAGAAAAAATTATTTTCTTTACAACTACTTAACCATTACATAGTAAATAGATGTATATTAATGACATTTTCCATATTAGAAACCATTGCGAGCACTATGTGGTTATCCTAATCATGTCATGAAAACACGTACATAAAGGGAGAGGAAACCAAGTAAATTCAAGGTCTCCCCGTTTGTACACAATTTAAGGAAGATGGTAAAACGTGAAGCATCAGAGGTATAATACAAATAGTTTAATATCATTGTTCTTATTTTTTATACTTAACATATATAGTTAATAATTATGTCTTGTTTTCGATTTAGTCAATCCCCATGTCCATTCGTGAAGACGTGGTGGATACTCAATCATTCAATGTACTTCAATCTCTTGTCGCTGATTATGTTTTCAATAAAGCATTGTCAAAAAGGTTTGTCGTGTCTAGAATATTCATAGATGTGTTGTTACAATTTTAGCCTTCATATGCTTCCAATTTAGTCAAGTTTGTTTTAACATATTATTATTTTAGTGAGCTTCTTGTTGACTTTGGTCATGAACATGGAGTTCATGGAGATTTTGAGTGCTTACGTCTTAGACAAAATTTGATGGATGTTGTAAGTACCTACTTCATTTATATCAAATGCGTGCTATATTAGTTAAATAAATTTATTGAAGTTATTGTTCAACAACAGGTAATAAATCTAGAAGCCTCAAAGCTAAATTATTTTGAAAGACCATTCATAGGCATACGAAGTATAAAATGCTATCTTCCCACGACATTTTCAGTAAGCTCATATTTCTTTTGTTGTTTACTTACATATTAACTACAATATACTAATGTTCGTATTATGTTTTCTTATTAGCAAATGATTTGTGCGGGAGTCCTCATCATTTTTTCGATAGAAAAACATCCATCGTGAGTAAGTACATTAGCGAATTGGATGATTGCGAGAAGGTTAGTAATTATTTGTAATGTTTAATTGCATATATGAAATTTAGAGTAGATATCGTTTTCACCTATAATATACTATATTTTTTGTGGCCCAACTCATATATATTGTTTTCCTACCTTTACAGCTATTTATTCCAATGCATGACGATTGCCCTGGTCATTGGTATCTGTACGTCATTGACTTCAAAAACTTTGATATCCAAATTTTGGATTCATTACGATCGAAGAGTCGGGACGAGTTCCGGTTTAAGAGTGTCAAAATAGTGGTATGCTTTCTGCTTTTTGTTTTCCTTTTTATTTGATTTTTTTTTCTCTTCTATATTTATTAACCACTTTCAAAATAAATTAGGTTGAATTTTGTCAAACGTTCTTCAAACTGTATGACATAGGGAAAGATGTCTTCCAATTCTCCATTGATTGGGCTCCTTCGATTTCGACCCAAGATAATGGGTTAGTATGAATACATAACTCACATTAATATTCTTTTTCTGAGGTATAATTAGACAACCATTCAATAAGTTGTTTTGCTTTTCTTTTCTCTTTCTTAGGTGGGACTGTGGAGTGCATGTCATTAGACATATGCAGAGATTCAAAAATGGTGATTCGATGACGAGCTCCGACTTTTGTAATTCTGTTAAAATACGTCGAGAAATAGCATGTGATTTAGTTTTACACGAGGGAAACAGAGAAAAACAAAACATTGTGGCTATTGTTTGTACAAAGACGTCGACACGAGCAATGAAAAAATTATTATTATGATATTTGTTATTTTTCTAATATTTATCATTTCCATCTCCACATATCGTCATGTTTATTGGGAAGTTGTGAGATTCGATGACCATACATTATTAATGATTAAGTCCATTTTATTTGAATATCCAAATACTCTTCTTTCAATATGGTAGGCAAAATGAAATTGTAATATATTGGTATCATTTATGTTCGACATGTGTGATTTTGTACGATCTTTAACCTAATTAAATTTGTAAATATTCATTTATCTATGCTAAAAATATATAGTTAGTACATTAGTAGACCGGTTGACGAATGATGTTCAGTCGGTAAGAACCAGTCCAACGATTTAGCTAAGTCCACTTTTCATAGGCATACGCATTATGCCAACTGGTTGAGAACATTCCTCATATGGATAATGACCCTATGGATGCAGTGTGAACTTGTTCAGGATTTGTCCCAACCAGCTCAAACAATTTTGGATGCAGAATCACCCGGTGTCGGCGTTCAATTGAGTGATTGAAGAATTTTCTAAAGCGAGTGAGCAATTTTTTGAGTTGTGGAAAACGGTTGATCAATGAAGAAATTGTCTCAACCGGTTGACGAATGATTTGACCAGTGGGAACCGGTTGACAAATATAGCAAACTGGTTGAGGAATTTTCTCAACCGGTTGATGGTTTTTTAACCAGTGGCAACCGGTTGAGAAATTTGTTCAACCGGCTGAGGAATGTTCTCAACCGGTTGAGGTTTTTTTTAACCAGTGGCAACCGGTTGAAGAATTGTATCAACCGGTTGAGGGTATTTTTAACCAGTGGCAACCGGTTGAGGGTATTTTTAACTAGTGGCTATCGATTGAGGAATTTTCTCAACCGGTTGATGGTTTTTTTAACCAGTGGCAACCGGTTGAGGAATGATATCAACCGTTTAAGGAATTTCCTCTACCGGTGGAGGGTTTTTAACCAGTGGCAACTGGTTGAGGAATTTCCTCAGCCGGTTGAGGATTTTTTTACCCAGTGGCAATCGATTGAGGAATTTTCTCAATCGGTTGAGGCCAAATCTCAGCCGGTTGCCTCCTGCAATGCTATTGTGCAATTTAGGAGTACGACTACCGTCCACAAAAAAGGGTATGAGTTGTACCAATAACTTTTCACTACGTAAACATTCGACAAGGTACCATTAAGTTCAATTAAAAGGTTTGAAATTGATGGAAACTGGCATTACAAATTACCTAACTACGATTTACCCATTTTGAGTAAAATCACTAAATTTACCTATTTCATATGAATTACATCATATTGATTACTTTCCTATAGTTAACTCATAACCACCTAATTGTCAAACTTTAACCACAATTGAATTTAATTAAATCCGCATAATTAACCGTTTTTTTTGACATGATATAAATGAATCGATTTCTCCATTTACCAATCATTTTATCACTTGTTATCAATTAAATTATAAATGTAGAGGATATTGCATTCTATCAATCAACTTGACTCTTTATCAAAATTCAAACTTTTCATTAAATAGTTAAGTTAAAAGTACACATTAGTGGAAGTGATAACATCAACTAATATAAATACTGATTTAATACCTACCATCCCTTACTCCATTAAGGAATAAAAAAAAGGTTGCATATCCTTTTCATTTGGATATTTGTTTGGATCCCCACCTTGACATGGTGTTGTCATATTTTGTTCATGTTGCTGAAATCCTACTATCTGCACATGCACATTCCATTGTTTTTTCAACTGTCCAATTCCATTCCAATTAATTAAACCTAATCATTAAATAATGCATAGCTCAAATTCATGTCAAAAGTGTTTCTTTATTCCTGATCTTACATTATTAAGTTCACCACAATCTATGTACATGTCAGATCGGTCATTCGACAAATGCTCCCCTTACATTCCCTGCATTTTTCAATAATTAAGTGTTGTCAATTATTATTGAATTAGATGTTATCAATGTTTGGAAATTATATAACAAGCCTATTGTACATACATGTACGGTTGCAAAAATGTCAACTGATGAATTTGTTGAAGGCATCATTTCCATTTGAATGTCACATTGGGAAGACAAATTAGTTTCCTAGTATGTACTCATAATGCCATCAAAACAATTATGTTAGTTATTTATGTAAGTACAACTACAAAAATTAATCTTAGGGGCAATTTTTTATTGAATATGACATACCATATAATCCTGCTGAGCATTTTGAGGGATTGTAGCTTTTGGACACTTTCGAATTGTGTGACCCACTCTTTTACAACGACTGCATCGTCTTCCCTTTTGAACATTCATTGTCACTTTGCCTGGATTCCCTTTAGTCTTCACAATATTTGGATCACGAACTTGGTTAGTACCTATCGCTTCATCTGCTACTATTTTCTTCCCTTTCAAATTATAGTTATAGAGTTCCTCCATTCTCGTCGTCAAATTTTCTATTTCATTTTTCGCCTCTATAAATGAAGATGACGTATCTGACGCAAAGTAGGAGAGCTTGTTGCACATCGAACTCAATGAACCATATCGTACAAACCGATCCATGTCGTTATTCGTCTCATTCACTGGTACTGATCTTGTATACACCTTTGCTAACTTTGTCCACCTCATCATAATACATGACTGAGGAATCTCTTCCAAATGCTCCACCTTCATAACAACCACCATGTGGCAACATGGGATGCCAATTGACTCAAACATCATGCATGAGCATTTTAATGTTACAATATTCGGGCAAAATTGCACTTCCCAATTTAAGTTCGGGTGTCTAAACTTAGATAATGTGTATGCCCGCATTGAATGATCACTTATAAGACCTACCACAAAGAATAACTCTGCATTTTTCATCTCCTCACGAAATTTAAGGAAAGGTTCTTCGTGTATACCGTCACAGCATGATTTTCAAGTATGGATAGTTTAGTTGAAAGCACGAGTGAAGAATTGTTCGACTCGAACTCTGCCTTTACCTCATTTTGCCGTATTCTCAGTATGGCTCTATCAAATCGTTGTACAAACTCATACAGTCGCAAGCGAATTTTTAAGAATCTATTTAGATATGCATTCATGCTCTCACAACTTTGTGTGGTTCTCATCCCTCCAAAGAAATTTCCATGTAAATACGCCTCTGCCCATCTTTTATGTTTCCCATATATCTCGGTCACCCAACGATTCTTATTAAGTCCCAAATTTGCAACCATTTCATGCCAAACCTTTTCAAATTCTTCTTCATTCCCACGCATGAACACGCACCTTGCAAAAATGCTTGGGAAGTCCTTAATATGCACATTCGTGAATGCATTTCGTTGCAAATGCCATGAACACAATTGATGACACGTATCGGGTAATACTTTTTTAATTGCCTTACGCATAGCTTTATCCCCATCGGTTACAATAGAGATGGGTTTCTTATTCATCATTGTATCAAGAAATGTCTCCAACACCCATTCATATGTCCCAACACTCTCATCTATCAATAACGCACAACCAAATACAATAGTTTGGTGGTGATGATTAACACTGACCAACACTACTAGAGGCTTTTTATAGGCATTTGTCCTATAGGTTGTGTCAAATGCTAGGACATCTCCAAAACACGCATAATCCATTCAAGCAGTTGAATCAACCCAAAACAAATTTGCTAGTCGACTTTCTTCATCAATGTTGAATTTATAAAAAAAATGAAGAATCCATTTCTGCCTTTTCACACAAATAAGCCAATGCCGCTTCTGCATCACCGTCTTTAATTTCACTTCTACGCATTGCATCAACGTGATTGTATATATCATTTTGTGTGAAACCGACGTGCTCATGTCCCCCTGATTGTTTGACCATATAGTCTATAATTTATGTGGTTTTAACACCTACTTGACGCAAAACATCAACTTGTGCCTTATCTGGATTACTTACTGTTCAATGAGAGCGAAGGAATTGTCTGCTAATAGGATCGACCAAATTATGATTATGTTCTCCTATAAATTCCTTTACAATCCACTTTCCATATTTTCTATTCAAGCCTATATGAAATGCAGCTTCACATCCAACTCTAGTCAACGATCGTGGCTCACGCTGTCGGTTGTCATTCTCAAAAAACTTTGTCGCTCGATGTCCTTCTTTGGAACACACCCACTTTTGAGATATTATATCTCCATTCTTGTCTCGCTTCAAATCATCTTTTCGAATACTAAATCCGGTTAGTTTTGCTAACATGTTGTAAAATGTTTCAGCCTCGTCTATGCAAGCGAATTGCATTTTGCATACTTCTTCAACTGAAATACCTTTCAACACTTTCTCTTCCCAACCGTTTCCACCCAGCTTGTAAGTTCCACCTGTATATGCATCGTCATTGACAACGTTCTCCGCTTTCACTTCAAACTCCTGCTTGATTGTTTTCTCCATCACCGATTGCATCACCTACATTTCATAAATTATGTCAAAAAGTGTCTCCATAATACCTTAACAAATTATCCTATCACTGTCATATTGATTGATATATTATTTACGATAAAGTCCACATAGGATATTTAAAAATATGGGTCTAACGCATTTACCTTTTCAATGTTTTCATTTGACAATATGGCACATATAAGCCCAGGCCCAAGAATCAACATTAATCAAAAGCTATAACATATCCATTATTTTATTTAATCTCACCTGAAAATTTAGTTACCAAAGCATATTTCTTATGTGTTTGTTTTACCCAATCTCTTCAAAAAATTAAGGCTTCCGAGAAAATAGGGTAAATATAATAAATAGGTTATGCAAATCAAAATTTATAAATTAATGGATTCTAAATATTTTATTTTTATATACTACTTCAAATTCATTATTAGTTAAATATGATTCTTTGTTACACATTCAATTTCTCTCTATATGTATAAAATGAAGTTGATATTATTAACAATATGTACAATGCATACCATAATTACTATAATAAAGTCATATAGTATATTTTAAAAATGTAGAAAAATATTCTAATATTTTTCACAATACTTTATTTTCTTAAATATATCCTCTAAATAAAAAACAAACATATTAATTATTTTGGGGATCAAACAATTTGGAACATTCAAGGAGGAAGTGGTCCAACCATTGGAACATACAAGAAACCAAACAAGTGGTCCTAACGCTCCATAAACCAACAAATCTCATATTCCTCACTGTTATATTATATTTATAAAAACAAGTTTCACATTTCCTTAATTCTCTTTTGTAGTACATTAAAATTTTTGTTTTGCTTAAGTACAATTCTTCAACATAATTGAAAGGATCAAATAATGAGGTCTACGGGATTTGACGTTCTGTTTTCCCTTCTTTGTCGTACTTTTAAAATACATTAGGCTAGGTTTGTCCCAACAAGTATCTAGAAAATAAAAAAAAATTGTTGTTTTTAAATATATTAGGTTATGTATGGTTCCTAAAAAGTACTAAGAAAAGACAAATTATTTTGGAATATTTAGTTGTTTTATGAAAAATATTAAAGCAAACAATATATGGCTTAAAATTAAATACAAACTTACATATTTTAAAATTATTTAATCTATATATAAATGCATTAAAAAAATTCAAATGAGTATGGACTAGTAAATTAGATTGAAGATAAACCAAAATCAAATACGTCATCCATTCTCAAGTTTGTTAATGGAAGTTGGCATAAGCAATTCGATCGGTTTCAATTAGGTCAACCTATTGGTGTTTATTTTAAAAAATTTCCCACATTCCAGTGTCTACCGGCTGAGGAAACCTTCAAACCGGTTGAGAAATTCTTCCACCGGTATACACTGCACACGTGTGTATTTCCCCATGAATTCACCATTTAAAAAGTCATTTCATGCAAAATAGTAACAAAGTAAGTTAGACAATCACAATCCACACTTTTTAAAATCATTACATATTATTACATTACCTGTTATTAGGGTTTGGAAATAATTTCCCCATCACTTCGAAAGTAGAGGCAATTCAGTTTTATACAAAATTTTATGGCTTTTGTATAACAAATCTTTATGAAGTTCATGATCATACCTTCAAAATGGAAAGTGCAAGTGAGCTGTAGCTTCACCTGAAGAATTGTCTTCCGGATGTGTTTTTTGTAAGCTATGCTCTACTTTATAGAAGACCACATTCACTCTCTAGACTCCTTAGAGTATGTTGCCTCCCAAATATATACTAACATTTCTATGTGGTTGTTGCATGAAGTTATTGCATATTTTAATATGTTGCCACATGTAGCAAAACCAACCACCATAATGGTACATTTGGTGGTTGAAGGTTGCCTTTTTTTCATCATTTTTTAGGTGACATTAAATACAACATTTATAGGCAAGAGGGAAAGTCAGTCTAATGTGGATTATTACACCCATTTCAATTGATATATGTTTAACTTAACAAAATAGAAAGTGGAGATTTGGCTTTGATTGATAGTATTTACATATCTTAATGTTCTTTCATAAATTTATTGTCTTCATGTTTTCATACCATTTCATACTTAGTATAGAGTTTCATCAATTCACGTGCTGTATATGTAATTAAGGCATCATACTATATCCTATATATGAGAAAGGTTAGTTAATTAAACTTAATTACTTAATTGAGGTACGTTACGATATCATACTTCTGACAAATTTAATAAATTCAGTTACATTAATTTAATTAATTTACCATGCTATATCGTACTTATTCGAAATGTTTGTCATACAACGATAAATTAATTTAAATGCCCATATCGTAGTATATGGTTGTTATGCTAAATTTGACTATATTAACTAGACTATATTTGAATAAAATCCTCATACTATATCCTAGTTATGAGATACGTTACTTAATTACACTTAATTACTTAAATGAGTTATGTTACGATATCATACTTATGAAAATTTTTTAATAAATTCAGTTCCATTAATTTATTTAACTTATCATGCTATATCATAGTTATTGAAAATGTTTGTCTTAGAACCATAAATAATTGAAAATTTGCTATCGTAGTATATGGTTGTTATTCTACATTTTAATGTATTAACCTAACTATATTTTAATAAAATCATCATACTATATCCTAGTTATGAGAAAGGTTAGTTAATTATTCTATATTACTACAAGTAAGTTCTCATATTATATTCTCCTTAATATAAAATAGTTATAAAAAAACCTCTTGTACTTTAATTAAGGTATATCCAAACATTTTTCTATACAATCAATTATATATTAAATTAATTCGATTTGGAAACTTTAAAATCAATATGGTTGCAAATTAAATTTTAATATATCTAAAATGAGAACTTATTTAAAATGTAGGAATTGATAAGCTACAGGTTCATTTCATATCAAACAATAAACTACAGGTTCATTACACTAAATAGGAAGGTCGACCGTCCCTCAACCATTCCCATTCGTCCTCGTTATTCTTCATCTTCACGAAATACCCATGTGCCAACCGATCTTCCATCCCTGAACCCCTCCATGTTCTACTTCCTTCTGGTCCATCTTCAAGAAATACCTCTACCCCAAACCAAGCGGCCATGGCTCCAAAACGAGCTCCTACCGAACCCACCTCCATTGGCAGCAAAGGGAAGACAAGGGAGGAAGTACAAATGGCTGGGACCAAAGGCAAGAGATCCAACCCACAATGGAGCAGTGGTAGCAAACAGAAGCAAACCGAGGAAGCACTACACCCCAGTAACAAAGGGAAACGACCGGTCGTTGAAGAAAGTTTTGAGATTCGAAAAAAGGCCACCTTTGATCGATCTTCGTTCACAACCCCACAGCAAGCCCAACGATTTCATCTTCACTTTGCGAATCGGACTATAATCCCGGGTAGGAACATTGATTTTGCAAAGCTCAGTTATTTCCATTTGAATGTGCTTTTCGCGAGAATGGGTTGGCTTCCTATTGTCTCCATCAAAGAGTTTCTTTATCCCAAGGTTGTCAAATGTTTCTACTCCAATATGACATTCGAAGATGAAGGACCCATTACTACCACGATTAACGGTGTACATATCATTTTTGATGTTGTTGAACTTTGTCGGATTTTAGAGATTCCAAATCAAGGGGTTTATTTGTATGAAGCTAAGAAGTGGCCAAGGGTGGAAGGTTTCAAACCTGCAGAAGCTATACAGAGGCTATGTGGTTACCCGAGATCTAGTAGACCAACTTCTCATTCATTGACTGTGTTGAGTCGTATCCTACAGCACATGATATCGTACATTTTCATCCCTAAAGGAGAGCACCGAGATGATGTATCTTTCTTGGAGGCTTTTTTGGTTGACAGCATTCTCACAGAAAGAAAGGTTAATATTGGTTACATAATTTTCCAACATATGAAAGCATGTTCAATCAGTGAAGATTCAGTTCTCCCCTATGGCATGTTTATCACAAAGATTGTCAAATATTTCAATGTCAATTTGCGCAATGAGACAGACGGGAAAAAACTCAAATCATTTGATACATATGATCGGGCTTCACTTCGGCGCATGCATTTTGTTCGGAACAAAGATGGTTCATGGGCAAGGAAGTCTTCCGTTCCCCCCTCAGAGGTTGATGTGTCTTCAGACAATGGGTCCTCCGAGGATGAAGAATATGAAGATCAGGATGTAGAGGGAAGAACTTCTGAAAAAGCAAATGTCACACGAATACCATCAACAGATGGTGTAAGAGCTAGGACGGATGCAAATCATCCTTCACTAATTGGACCGGATGACTCTGAGGCATCAGATAACCTCAATGCCCAGATTAGCTCCCTTGGTACCCGCTTGGAGGAGATTGTATTAGCCAATGACCGACGTTTGACATCTCTGGAGAATCGCATTGATGGTTTACACGAGGAAGTCAAAAAGGGTATGCAAGTTATACGAGGCCAGCATGATGAGATGATGGTATTCTTGCGATCCCACCTCCCGCTTCATGGACCAGACCATATATGACCCCTTCTACATTTTGTACTAGTTTTATAGTTATTAAAATTTCATTCTGTTTTTGGACATTTGGCTAATATAAATGACCTTTTGTAATTATGACTTCTCGTATTACTTATGGATGTAGTGATCGGCCATTCACATAAATGACGTAAATGTATTCGCTCAATGCTGATGATGGTATATGGATGATGTATTTTCTTCTACATGTATATATTATATCTAGCTTATTTTGTTTATAGCTCTTGATGGTATATAGGTTATTTTCATCTCTTTAAACCTTCTTCTGTAGATTTAAAATTGTTGGTGGACATCACATAATTTAAGTTCCTATTTGGGTGCCATGAATATTTTTGTGTTTTAAATATTGATTCTGTAATCCCTGGTTTCGGATGCCAAAAGGAAGGTTATGACTATTTCCATCAAAAGTATAGAAGAATCATGCGTTAGGAAGGTTATATTGAGTATTGGTTTCTCGTAAAACGTATGTATTCTCCTCCCTTGGTCTAAGCTACTATAATGTCTACGAAGATGGTCAGCCTACTATATTTTTTTTTTCATAAAACTTGGGCAGTTTCAACCGGTTGAGGCAATGCATCAACCGGTAGCAGTTTGTTTTGCTACCGGTAGCAACTGCCCTTTTTGCTTTTGGACAAAGATTTGGCAGTTTGAACCGGTCGAGAAACTGCATCAACCGGTAGCAAGTTGTTTTGCTACCGGTAGCCACTGGCCATTTTGGGTGGTGCATCAAGAAATGACCAGTGTCTACCGGTCAAGTGCACAGGTCAACTGGTTGCATATAACCGGTCGACCGGTTCCTCATTACTATAACAGGTTGAGATATGCTTGCCTGCTTGCATAAATTATCGTACTAAGTTTTGGCCCTCTTTTTCCTTATTAAAACCATTCTTGATTTACTATTTTAAATAGATTTTTGGCACAATTAGATCATCTCAAATTAATTTGTGTAACTTGTGAATTTAGGTTATGGAAGTTCCTTAAAAGAGACTTCAGATTCACCTCCTCTTGTTGGTGTTGCCTCTCTTGGGCTCATGGGCCTCATAGGTGTAACTGTGGACAAATTTGGCTCTTGTAAGGGTGGTTTCAATGTGTCATAAAGCCCTTTCGAAGTGGCAGTAATGAATGGTAAATTGGAAAAACAGGGGTTTGATTAGAGAGAGATATCTAAATATCATTTAAAATATGACTTAAAGGCTACTACCATACCTAATATTAGTCTGAGTTAAAGATGAAAGCTCAATCTTTGCTTTCTTAGTAGTCTCTGTGAGCCGCTGAAGAGCTTGCTTGTCTGTCAGAAGATCTATACCTTCATCTCTCAGAAGTCATCACCTCCCAAATGTGTATCACCTGAATTGCATTGTTTCAGTTTATTTTTATTTTTTATTTTTAATTAATTTTCATAGAATTGATTGATTTTGATTGTGCTTCATCATTTGTGAGTTCCAAGATCTGCATCTAAGCACCATGTTCACAGAAGCAGATCAAACAGAGAAAGCACTATGCATAAACAGATCAGACAGAGAAAACACTATGCAAGAACATGTGCAATTGCAAGGAAGGGCTCATAGGACATTTGCCCTAATAAAATAAATAAATAAATAAATAATGCCCGCACTAAGCATAGGATCCACCTCAATTCCCTCCAAAATTTTACCAGGAAAGCAAAATTTTTGTGATGTCTATACTTTCAAGATTCCTCAATCTCCAATATGTGGAAATAATCTAGAAGCACCAGCATAATAAACAGTCTAATATACTTTTCAAGAGTGCATACTAGCAAAATGGTAAGATCATGTCCTCCATCATCCCTTTTCTCCTTCCCCTCTCTGAAGTTGACTTAAACACAGGAATAGTCTTGGTCCCTTGTGTGGGTGGACAGCTTACATAATTTATGTATAGAAAGAGCGAAGAAAGGAGATGGATTTTTCTCCTTTTTCTACAGTGAGAAAATATTAGTAACATAAACTAAGGTGATTCATTAAAGTCCCCAAGCAAACCAACCATACCTAGAAACTATCTTACATGGTAGGATGGATAGTTTTGGTCCTTTCAGTGGAGAATGCTAATCTACTCCAACAGGTGAAGAGTTTACATATTTTATGACAGTGAGGCGGAGGGATGTTTTTATTTTTTCCTTGTTTTTTCTATCATTTTCCATGGAAGTTGTGCCCAAGGCATTGAGGGAATCATCAAAGAAATAACAAGAAGCTGCTCTACACCTAGACTCACAATTGAAGTATATCCCTGATCAAGAAATTGAGCATATTGATATTTGTCAAATCACAACCAGGAATTGAGTCTCATCCTGATGATGTGATTAGTCCTCACTTTTCGTGTTGTGCATTACTAATGTATAAATGGCTCATTGAATTACTATAAATTCATTAACTTCTGAAGCCCAATTTGGGATATGCTGGTAGCCAAGTAAATGCCTGTAGGTTCTATGAACTCAAATCGATCTTTAAGATTGAACAACGTTTAATGTAAATTCAGGCCTTAATTCCATGATAACTGTTACTTCGATCTATCAGCGCCACCGCCTTGACTACACCATCGCAAATACCACTACAGGTGAAAAGTTTCAAAAAATTTACTAGAACTGAACTCTTTCCTGATTGGTCACAGTGAAACAGAACACTCCTCAGAATACCAGATTTCCTAACAGGCATTTGTAGCAACTATGGTCATCAACTTCATTCTTTATTTATATTTTTCTTTAAAAAAAATTAGAAAACAATGTGCATGCTTTACATATCTCTTATTGCCCCCCTTTTATTTATGTGCCAGAGAACCATCGCAATTCGATTGATGTGTAAAATTTCTTTGGTATTTTTCAAGTTGGTCATGCCAAACAAATGATTGTGAATCAGTGGAGTCAACACTTACTACATGGCAAGGACAAAATTGCCTTCCCTTGGAACCCAACAAGTCAAACAAGAAACAATGTCGTTCCATGTCCTGGTGTGCCCAATTGAAAGGAAACGAAAACAAAGTAAAACAAGAGATGCTTACCGTAATTCAGAAAATGACAGTCATGTACAGTTAAAAGTAGTGTCCTAAGCTGAAGGAAACATGGGGAATGTTATTAAATTCTGAAATCTTAGGGATTCCACGAAGATGGCAAGGCATATCTGTGATTGCTCTATGCCCAACATTGCTCTATGCTTTGCTTGTAGCAAGAGAACTTTCAACCCATTTCTTTTTGCCTCCTTTGCTCAGTGTGTGTGTATTTCAGAGGTACTCTAGTTATGATTTGCCCTATTTTAACTATCTCTCTTTGACAGTTCTAAAGGAGTTTTCATATATGTATTTGAGAGGTTCTGTATTTGTGAGTTGTCATCTCTAACTTTCTCATTTATGCTTCTAAATGAATATGGTAACCTTAGCAACACATGAACATTGAATTAGAAGAGGTACTTCATTTTATTATTTTCCCAAATTTCTAATTGAACAATATCTTTGGCATTTTATTTTCTCAAGCATCATTCTTTATGGAAGCTGGTCTCAATCAAAGTTACAATGTTTTCCAAAATATTTGTGGGCAAGTTGTGTGACATTAAGTTTAATTAGTCTTGATAATCGTCTAAGGATTTTACCCTTTTTATAGGCCTCTAAAAGGGAAAGTAGACTTGTGACTAGTTCCTTAGTGATAAAACAAAGGCTATGAATATTTAAGGAAAATACCCAAAAGGGGGGGTGAATTGGGTTTTTCAAAATCTTTGTCCACACAATAATATATGCACAAAATAAATAAAGGAAAGAGATAAAGTTAGAGAATTCAAACTCGAGTTTATACTTGTTCGGCACTCCCTTGCCTACGTCCACTCTCCTCAATCTCCTAACCGAGTGAGGGTTCCACTAACTTGAAGCTTCAATCAAGCTTTCAATCTTCTTACACTTGGATTCCGGCTCCAATGGGCTCTTACACAATCTCTTCAAGATTTGAACTACTTGAAGGCTTTCACACTCAGTTTACACAAAGATGAAACTCTCAACCTAGCTTAAGGATGGCTCAAGTACAAGAGAAAGCTAGGATGAATTACAAGAGTGCACTAAGAATATGCAAGTGATGGTTTGATGCACTAAGAAAGAAATGAGAGCTTTTTGATCAAGAACAGGTAGGTAGGCTTTGCATGCAATTGTTTTCTTAGTCATAAATGAAGACGAGCTCTCAATTTATAGGTTTCTAAGCTCGGGAGTCAAAACCAGCAAAAGGCAACCTCGTCCGGTCGAGCTAGGGCTCTCCCGGTTCACTAAGCCGTTGGAGCATTTAATGCATGACAGGTTACCGTTGCCTCAACCGGACCTCGACCGATAAAGGAATCACCTCGACCGGGAAGAGAAGGCTACTGGGAGAGAGAGAAGGTTTTTAACCTTCCTCAACCGGTCCTCGATCGGATGACCCCAGGCGGTCGACCGGTTCCTCAACCGGTTGACCGGTTGAGCCTTTTTAGCCCTGAAAAACCTATTTTTTGATTCATTTCTTTTCTAACACTTAGGCAAGGTCTTTAGGTGAGTTAATATGCCAATTTTGAATCAATTTTCCTAAGGTATATTTGATAAAACTCGGGTTTTAAAGAATAAACCGAGTTTTCTAAGATGCATGAAAAGGTTTGAACATCCTAAGTGCACTCATGCTATCATCTTACATTCATTTCCCATGATCTCAAGTCTTCCAAGCGTCTCGATCTTGTATCCATTTGGTCCTTTGATGAATTTTCGAGTTAATACCCGAGATTTTTAAACATTAAACCAATTAGTTACTTAACCATGGTTTGTTATCATCAAAACCCAATTAGGAGAACCCTTGGGCTAACAATCTCCCCCTTTTTGATGATGACAAACTTTGGTTATCTAGGAGAGAAAGAAATCTCCCCCTCAAACCAATCATGGATCAATCAAATGATAAGCAATGTAAAATACGAAGAATCAATGGATAAAAATATCATATCATATATATATGGAAATCTCACATGTACAATAAGATAGATATGACAATGATAACAATGACATGCATGAGAGACTCCTAGATCCTATAGATCCTAGATCCTATAAATATCTCCCCCTTTGGCAACATAAAAAAGAAACGAAGGGGGATCCCAAACACACTCAAGGCTAAGGAGGTGGTGGTGGAAACACAGAACGTAGGTAAGCCATCATCTCCTCGTGCTGACTCTCCTAACGGCTCTCAAGACGCTCAATCCTCTGTACAAGATGCTCAAACTGAGAGGTGAAGCCGACCTGATACTGATCGATGTGATCCTCCATGGAAGCAAAATGAGTATCATGCACTACGGCTAACTCCTCCATACGAGTCCCGAGAGAGTTGATCTGTGCTGACAAATCCATCCAAGGTGGATAATCAGGAGCATGAGGAGCCTGAGATGGTAGCTCGGTAAATGATGGCTAAGATGAAGGGCCTGCTGTGAAGGACGACTCAATCATCATAGGCTCGGAGAAGGTAGCCTCAAAATGAATGCCCTCTGACTGATGTGGAGGCGGAATGTCAACCTCGGGCCCTCTCTGCTCAAAGTCCCTTTGAGGGTCCAACCCATCCTCCATCTCTCTGATCTCGGTCTCCTCCTCTACTCCAGGGTGTATCTCATCATGTCCCCGAGCCTGTCGCTCGGCTTTCTGATTACTACTCAAAAAGTGCTATTTTGTAGCTTGTAATTAACTCTTTTAAACACTATTGAGTAGTAGTTATTGCCTTTTAACCCAATTAACATGTTAAGGACCCTTTGCAATCAATTCTAATCAAATTGTGTTTAGTTTTGGTGTTTTGATAGCTTTTTGATCACCAAAGCAATATGAGATTGAGGAGAGTTATTTGGAATCCATGGCAAGGAAATGGGAAGCTTAGAAGCATGAAGAACCAAAGCTTTGAAGTCCTTTGCCATAAGAAAAGTTGAAATACAAGGAGGGGAAGCAAAGAGAAATCTGCCATGAAGCATTCTTGATGACAGTCACGTCAGCCACTTTTGGAGCACTTCCTAATGTTCAATTTATGCATGATATATGTCATTTGAAAGCTTAGGAATTCAACAATCCAATGCTTCAAACCGTGTACGATTTGGAGCTGAAATGAGGAAGTTACAGCCTTTGGAAGACAATTGCTCCAAGCTGAAGGAAGGATTTAGCAAAGTGTTGCGAAATCACCCTTTTGTTGCGGAATGATTTCGCAGCCTTTTTGCACAGTGCTATGGATTTCCCCTGAAGTTTCACGATGCGATGGAAGCCAAACACCACAAGATGAAAGCCAACTTCGCGGCGCTGCGGAATCAGCCTTTTGCTTCGAAGTGATTTCGCAGCCCTTTTTGTTCGTCTGCGAAATTTCGCAGACCTCTTTTTCACCTGCGAAATGGTCCTTAGTGCTTCCCGATATTTGTAACCGACACTTGGAGATATTTTTCATTAGACTTTTGTTGTCTAAATCCCCAAATTCTCCTTGTAAGCCACCAATTATAGGATTCCTTAGCTTTTAAGTTAGGAAAAAGGCTAAATATCCATGTAATAGCTATTAATGTAATTTTGATATAAATAGAGCCCGAGGAGCCTGTTCTGAGGGTGATGAACCTTTTGTAAGTTTCAAAGAAAGTAAAATACAGAGCTTGAGCTCTACCTTACCTTCTCACTTTGATTGTATTTTTCATTTACATAGTTATGCACTCTCTGAGGAATTTTCCCCAGAGAATGAGTAACTAAACCTTTTAGTTCTTGGAGTTAAGGTTGCCGGGAAAGGTTCCAAGTGCAAGAATCAGAAGCTTTGTGGTTTCAGCTATGAATGAAGAGAAAGTGTGTCCCGTGAATGGTTTCTATGTTTTTAGTTAACTTAAAACACCTTGGAGTCACCTGGGCCAACACTCGGTAAGGCAAGTGATCTCTATCCATGGAGATGCACTAGTTTACCCCTTGCGAGCCTCTGGTAGGTGACTTGAAGGTAGGATTTTCTAGAATTGCCAACACTTGGTAAGCTTTTGGACTCTAAGGAGACATCCATTAGTTATCTCTTGCAAGCTTATGAAAGGAAGTCCAAGGTTAAAGATAGCCTTGAATGGTAAAGGCTAAGTGAGAGGCTTGAACCATTGCAAGTTGCATCAGTGAGAGAATTAAAGCTGAAATCCAATTGAGGGATGCATTTGTACCAGCACCGGTTAGAGAATTGACTTTGTATTAATTCTCTAATGTGAGGAAATGAACCAACTAACCTGAGCTATGTTTTTGCATGAGGAACCTCCCCTGTGAACCTGAATCTCCAAGGAATGTTTTTCTTCACAAGTAATTTCCAGTACTTGCTGTGTCGTTAGTCTAAGTCTAAACCTTTTTCAATCAAAGTTTGTGTTTTACTTTTTAAACTAACCTTGCAAAGAAACAGCACCAATTCACTTTGAATTGGTATCATTTTCAGTTTGAAAACCCTTCCTAGTGAACGATCCTAGAGCCACTATGCTATAATAGCTTTTTCTTTGCTACCCTAGTTCATGGTGTTATAGGTTATAAATTTTGTTGATTACTCCTGCCATCAAGGAGCACCAGCTGGACACGAATCAACTGAGACACCAATTAGGCATGAATCAAATGGCGCCGTTGCTGGGGAAGGTGTCAAGTTTATAGTGATACTATTTCAGTGTACTTGTGATTTTCATCACAAGTGTGGTACCGTTTCTTTAGCTTTACTAATTCTCAATTTTTTGTTTTACTTATTCATAATCTAAATTTAGTTTTTAAATTCAGCTTAGTTTTATTTTGTTTTTGTAGCCCTGTTTTCTTTTGTTGTCCTTTGTTTTCATTTTAGTTTCAGATAGTTACTAGTTGTGTATGCCAAAGTGGATACGAAGCAGTGGAGGAAGGCTTGTTAAAAGTGATACTCCTCATAATAAGGAATTGGAATTGAGCTTGAATGTCATGGAAACTACACCTGAAGATCAGCATAGTCACCAAGGTCGTCAAGACAATCTCAATGAATTTAGATCAATGAGGGACCGCATGCATCCACCTCGTATGAGTGCACCATCATGTATAGTGCCTCCTACAGTGCAGCTAGTGATCAGACCGTATATTGTTTCACTTCTACCAACTTTCCATGGGATGGAAAGTGAGAATCCCTATGCACATATCAAGGAATTTGAAGATGTTTGTAATACATTCCAAGAGGGAGGAGCTTCAATTGATTTGATGAGGCTTAAGTTATTTCCATTTACTTTAAAGGATAAAGCCAAAATTTGGCTTAATTCTTTAAGGCCGAGGAGTATCCGTACTTGGACTGACTTACAAGCTGAATTCCTTAAGAAATTCTTTCCCACTCATAGAACAAATGGCTTGAAAAGGCAAATTTCAAACTTCTCAGCTAAAGAGAATGAGAAATTCTATGAGTGTTGGGAAAGATATATGGAAGCTATAAATGCTTGTCCTCACCATGGCTTTGATACTTGGCTATTGGTGGGCTATTTTTATGATGGGATGTCATCCTCAATGAAGCAACTCCTGGAAACAATGTGTGGAGGAGATTTCATGAGCAAAAATCCGGAGGAAGCTATGGATTTCTTGAATTATGTAGCTGAAGTTTCAAGGGGATGGGATGAACCAATCAAAGGAGAAGTGGGAAAGATGAAATCTCAACTGAGTGCTTACAATGCTAAGGCTGGGATGTATACCTTGAAAGAAGAGGATGATACGAAAGCAAAGTTTGCGGCTGTGACAAGAAGATTGGAGGAGCTGGAACTCAAAAAGATGCATGAAGTGCAAGCTGTTAATGAAGCACCAGTGCAAATGAAGCTCTGTCCTAATTGTCAATCATATGAACATTTGGTGGAGAAATGCCCTACAATTTCAGCTGAAAGGGAAATGTTTGGAGATCAGGCAAATGTTGTTGGACAATTCAAGCCCAATAATAATGCACCCTATGGAAATACTTACAACTCAAGTTGGAGGAATCATCCAAATTTTTCATGGAAGCCTAGAGCACCTCAGTACCAACAGCCAGATCAACCATCTCAACAATCTTCAAGTCTTGAACAAGCAATTTTGAATCTTAGCAAGGTAGTGGGAGATTTTGTTGGAGAACAAAAAGCCATCAATGCTCAACTTAATCAAAGAATTGACAGAGTGGAGAGTACTCTGAATAAAAGGATGGATGGAATGCAAAATGATATAACTCAAAAGATAGATAATCTCCAATACTCAATATCAAGGCTCACAAACTTGAATACAGTTCAAGAAAAGGGAAGATTTCCTTCTCAACCCCACCAAAACCCCAAAGGTGTCCATGAAGTGGAAAACCATGAGGGAGAATCATCACAGATGAAAGATGTCAAAGCCTTGATCACTCTAAGGAGTGGTAAAAAAATTGAGCAGCCACCACCTAAGCCACCTGTTGAAGAAGAAGAAGAGACAATGAAAGGAGAGGAAATGGAAGATAAACAGGGGAAGATTAGTGAAAAGAAAGAGGAATATGAGTCAACAATAAATGCAAATCCAGAGAAGGAACTTCTGAAGGAAGAAATGCTGAAGAAATCAACTTCCCCACCTTTTCCTCAAGCATTGCATGGGAAAAAGGGGATTAGAAATGCAGCTGAAATTCTTGAAGTATTGAGACAAGTTAAAGTCAATATCCCTCTATTGGATATGATTAAACAAGTTCCAACATATGCAAAATTCCTAAAGGACTTGTGTACTATTAAAAGAGGGTTGACTGTAAATAAGAAAGCCTTCTTGACTGAGCAAGTAAGTGCAATCTTACAATGTAAGTCTCCTTTGAAGTACAAAGATTCGGGAAGTCCTACCATTTCAGTCATGATTGGAGGAAAAGTAGTAGAGAAAGCTTTATTAGACTTGGGAGCAAGTGTTAATTTGCTTCCATATACTGTCTACAAGCAATTGGGACTTGGAGAGTTGAAGCCAACAACAATCACTCTATCTCTAGCAGATAGATCAGTAAAAATTCCCAGAGGAGTAATTGAGGATGTCTTGGTTCAAGTTGATAATTTCTACTATCCGGTGGATTTTATTGTTCTTGATACGGATCCTACTGTAAAGGAAGCTAATTTAGTTCCTATCATCCTTGGAAGGCCATTCCTTGCTACCTCAAATGCAATCATCAACTGTAGGAATGGGCTCATGCAACTCACTTTTGGCAACATGACACTTGATCTCAACATTTTTTATATGTCTAAAAAGCAAATCACTCCGGAAGAAGAAGAGGGTCCAGAAGAGGTGTGTATTATTGACACTCTAGTGAAGGAGCATTGTAATCAGAATATGCAAGACAAGCTGAATGAAAGCCTTGCGGATTGTGAGGAATGTTTGTCTGAACCCCCTAATGTGCTAGCTACTTTACAAAGTTGGAGGAGGATAGAGGAGATTCTACCTTTGTTCAATAAAGAAGAAGTAGCAGATGCTGAAAAAGAGATCCCAAAACTCAATTTGAAGCCTCTACCCGCAGAGCTGAAATATACATATCTTGAAGAAAATAATCAATGTCCTGTCGTAATATCTTCATCTCTGACCAGTCATCAAGAGAAGTGTTTACTGGAAGTTCTCTAGAGGTGTAAGAAAGCAATAGGATGGCAAATATCTAATTTGAAAGGCATTAGTCCTTTAGTTTGCACGCATCATATATATATGGAGGAGGAAGATAAGCCAATTCGTCAACTTCAAAGAAGATTGAATCCTCATTTACAAGAGGTTGTGCGAGCTGAGGTGCTGAAGCTACTTCAAGCAGGTATCATCTACCCTATTTCTGATAGCTCTTGGGTGAGTCCTACTCAAGTGGTACCAAAGAAGTCAGGGATTACTGTGGTTCAGAATGAAGAAGGAGAAGAAATCATTACGCACCTCACTACAGGGTGGAAGGTGTGTATTGATTATAGAAAGTTGAATGCAGTAACCAGGAAAGATCATTTTCCATTGCCATTTATTGATCAAGTGTTGGAGAGAGTCTCTGGCCATCCGTTCTACAGTTTTTTGGATGGGTATTCAGGGTATTTTCAAATTGAAATTGCTGTGGAAGATCAGGAAAAGAGCACTTTTACATGTCCATTTGGAACATATGCTTACAGAAGAATGTCTTTTGGTTTATGCAATGCACCTGCAACATTCCAAAGATGTATGTTGAGTATCTTCAGTGATATGGTGGAACGAATTATGGAGGTTTTCATGGATGACATCACCGTATATGGAGGTACATTTGAGGAATGCTTAGTCAATTTGGAAGCAGTTCTTCACAGATGCATTGAAAAAGACTTGGTGCTCAATTGGGAGAAATGTCATTTTATGGTACGTCAAGGAATTGTTCTTGGCCATATCATCTCTGAAAAGGGCATTGAAGTTGATAAAGCAAAGGTGGAGCTTATTTCCAAATTGCCATCCCCTACAACTGTAAAAGGAGTAAGACAGTTCCTTGGCCATGCAGGCTTCTATAGGAGGTTCATCAAAGATTTTTCAAAGCTTTCAAAGCCTCTTTGTGAGCTGTTAGCTAAGGATGCTAAGTTTATATGGGATGAAAGTTGTCAAAATAGCTTTGATCAACTGAAGAAATTTTTGACAACAACTCCAATAGTGAGGGCCCCTAACTGGCAATTACCTTTTGAACTAATGTGTGATGCCAGTGACTTTGCTATAGGAGTTGTGCTTGGTCAAAGAGAAGATGGGAAGCCCTATGTGATCTACTATGCAAGCAAGACATTGAACGAAGCTCAGAGGAACTACACAACTACAGAGAAAGAATTGTTAGCTGTGGTATTTGCCTTGGACAAATTTCGTGCTTATTTGGTAGGGTCTTTCATCATTGTTTTCACTGACCATTCAGCCTTAAAGTATTTATTAACAAAGTAAGATGCAAAAGCAAGGTTGATAAGATGGATTCTTTTGTTACAAGAATTCGATCTCCAAATCAGAGATAAGAAAGGAGTGGAGAATGTGGTAGCTGACCACCTCTCAAGGTTAGCTATAACACATAATTCTCATGCCTTGCCTATTAATGGTGACTTTCCTGAGGAATCACTTATGTTCCTAGTCAAAAGTCCTTGGTATGCTCACATTGCTAATTATCTAGTTACTGGTAAAATTCCAAGTGAGTGGAATGCACAAGATAGGAAGCATTTCTTTGCAAAAATCCATGCTTATTATTGGGAAGAGCCTTTCCTTTTTAAATATTGTGCAGATCAGATCATAAGGAAGTGTGTGCCTGAGGAAGAGCAACATGAAATTCTAAACCATTGTCATGAGTGCATGTGGAGGGCACTTTGCCTCCCAGAAAACAGCTATGAAGGTGTTGCAATCAGGGTTTACTTGGCCATCTCTTTTCAAAGATGCTCACATCATGTGTAGAAGTTGTGATAGATGCCAAAGGCTTGGAAAGCTAACAAAAAGAAATCAAATGCCAATGAACCCCATACTAATAGTTGAACTATTTGATGTATGGGGCATTGACTTTATGGGACCTTTTCCAATGTCTTTTGGTAATTCCTATATCTTGGTGGGGGTGGATTATGTTTCTAAATGGGTTGAGGCAGCCCCCTATAAACAAAATGATCATAGAGTGGTTCTCAAGTTTTTGAAAGAGAACATTTTTGCAAGATTCGGGGTGCCCAAAGCTATAATCAGTGATGGAGGTTCTCATTTTTGCAACAAGCCTTTTGAAAGTTTATTAGCCAAGTATGGAGTGAAGCATAAGCTAGCTACACCTTATCATCCACAGACTTCCGGGCAAGTTGAGCTAGCAAACAGGGAGATAAAGAACATATTGATGAAAGTGGTGAGTTCAAGCAGGAAAGATTGGTCTATTAAGCTTCATGATTCATTATGGGCATATAGAACAACTTATAAGACTATTCTTGGCATGTCCCCCTATCGTCTTGTTTATGGCAAAGCATGTCATCTCCCTGTGGAAGTCGAATACAAAGCTTGGTGGGCAATCAAAAAGTTGAATATGGACTTGATCAGAGCAGGAGCAAAGAGGAGCTTAGACCTTAATGAGATGGAGGAATTAAGAAATGATGCTTACATCAATTCCAAAGTTGCAAAACAGAGGATGAAGAAGTGGCATGATCAACTAATTTCCAACAAGGAATTCCAGAAAGGCCAAAGAGTTCTACTCTATGATACAAGACTCCATATCTTTCCGGGAAAGCTCAAGTCAAGGTGGATAGGTCCATTCATTATCCATCAAGTACATATCAATGGGGTAGTGGAATTATTGAATTCCAATGGCAAGGACACCTTTAAAGTCAATGGATATCGTCTCAAGCCATTCATGGAGCCGTTCAAACCAGAAAAGGAGGAAATCAACCTCCTTGAGCCACAAAAAGCCTAAGCAAATAAGGGTTTGATGGACTTGGTTTCACCAAAGTCCAAAATTTTTGTAAATTTTGTAAATTTTAAAGTTTTATCCATACTTTTAATCTAAATTTTTGATCTTAAATTGTGTGTTTATATGTATTTTCATATTTTTGGATGATCTCAGGTGGAAGAAAATGCAAAGAAATTGAAAGAAAGAAATCGGAGAGAAATCGGAGCAAAAACAGAGCAAAAACAGAGTGAAAATAGAAGAGAAAAAGAGCTCTACGAGATCTCGCAGCCAAAGAGGAATTCTCTGCGAAAACGGCCATTTGTTGCGAAATCACTTCGCAACACTTTTGAATCCTCTGCGAAAGTTTTTGCAGCTGTTGATTACTACCAAAAAGTGCTATTTTGTAGACCTAATTATAATGGTTTTAAGCACCTTTGTGTAGTAATCATATTCATTTAACCCAATTAATTCATTAAGGTCCTTAGTAATTGGTTTTAACCATTTTGTGGCAAGTTTACATGTTTTTATCAGCTTATGAATCAATTCAAGCATGCCAAATGATGGAGGAGCTACTTGGACAAGTTAAAGCAAGGATTTTGGAAGCTCAAATTCATAAAGAACCAATCTTTGGAGCTCCATAGCCCTTTGCCAAAGTCGTTCAAAGTATGCAAGGAAAGAACAATGGAGAAGAGGAAAACAGAGGACAGCAGCTGCAGTCTTCCTTCACACTTTTGGGGCACTTCCCGAAGTCCATTTTCTACATGCTATATACCGTTTCAAAGCTCAGGAAGTCAAGAATCCAACGATTCAAACCGTGTACGATTTGGAGCTGAAATGAGGAAGATATGGCCTTCGGAAGACAACTGCATCAAACCTTGCGAAAATTTCGCAAGGTGAATTTCTCCTTGCGAAATTTCGCAAGGGGATTTTCCTCATGGTGCGAGATTTTGCCATTTCGCAACGTTGCGAAATTTCACAAGGAGGACTTAGGCACATTGAGAAAATGCCAAATTTCCTCTGTTTCTCCACGCACGCACCACCGACCTCCCATATATTTTTAGCTTGATATTTTCTCATGTAAATTCCTTTTGTAACCTTGTAATCAACCAATGAAAAGGTTGCTTTTGTAATAGCTCTTGTAATTTAGCTTGTTATTGTCTTTAAATAGAGGTGAAGAGCCTCAGACGAAAGAAGCTTGTAACCTGTAACCTTAGAAGTTATAAGAGCACTTTTGTTCATACGCTTCTTTTCTCCTTTCTTTCTCATTTTCTTAGTAGCCAAACATCCTTGGAGGATGAAATCTCCAAGGATGAGAGGCTAAAACCTTTTAGTTTCTTGAAGTAATGGATGCCATGTGAAGCTCCCGTGTTAGGATGGAGATTTCCAAGCCATATATGTAAGTAGCTGAGCGTCCTAAATGTTTTCATTCAAAGTAAAGCTTTTAATCCCCCTGACTTGCTTTGAATGGTCAATACTTGATAACCTTTTGGTCTCAGTGGATTCTTATTGTTAGATCCACTGACGTTCATTAGTTATCTCCTACGAGCCATTGTATTGCAAGTCGAGGAGATGTCCTATATCAATAAAAGAGCATTTATGAGGTTCAGCTACCCTTTTTGTAAGTTTTCAAGGACTAAAACTCAGTTGTTAAATTCATACCGGTTCGGGAAGTAAGCATCACCTTAGTTGCTTCCCCAACTCGAGGTGAAGAGTCCCAAAATCTCCATTTTGCACAGTGAGTTAAGCATGGCTATCCAAAGCTTTGAGAAACTTCTTTTTCCATCTTTTAACCTATTTTCATGTTAGTTTAGTTTACAACCCCTTCCTCCTCAAACAGAGAAAAGAGCACAAATGTTGTCAAAACGCTTAATGGAGTGCCAAGATGCTAAATATGTTTTCATACCCTACAACCCCGAGTAAGTGACAAATATTATACTTTAATTTGAGGTTTTATGATTGAATTATATTTCTAATTAGATGCTACTTTTGTTTTTAATGTTTTAGCTTTCATTGGGTCTTGGTAGTGATTGAGCCAAGGAAAATGATAGTCCACTATCTTGACCCTATGCATCACAAACCATGTGAGGACTTAAAGGATATCGTAAACATGTAAGTTCTTCCTATTATTTTCCATAGTATTATTTTGTTTTTTTAAAATACATTCATCTCAAACACATATTATTTATTATTTATATATATGTTAAAACATATAACATTTACCTATTTTAAAAATATACCCATTGAACTTATTTACATAGGGCTCTTCGAATATCTGCAAAGAAAACATCCAAGAGGGAGCCATCTTGGCAACTAGTGCAGGTGACATCCAAAAAATTTTCTTTACACATTAGCTTATGCATTTGCACCATTTATATATATGAGTACTAATGTTATTTTATAATTGATCGATTAGTGTCCAAGACAAGAAGGAGGATTCGAATGTGGCTACTTTGTTATGAGATTCATAAAAGAGATCATTTTTGATCCTACAATTATTACTTCAAAGGTATTACAAATTTAATGAATTGTACATAGTTTTTGGCTTCCAAATGTTATGCATTTTAATGTTATTTTCTTACTTGATTTCAGTTTGGTGATAAAAAAACATATTCTCAAGTAGAATTCGATGAAATTAGAGGAGAATGGGCTACTTTTGTGCTACAACTAATCATGAATCATGTTGATGCATCATGATCACCATGCATGGTGAGTCCTTTAGCTACTACATGAATTTTTTCATAGGTTCTTTGAATAATGTTTCTATTTGAAAAAAAAAAAGAAAAAAAATAGTTCTTAGATTTGTTCATTTATGATAACATCGATCCATGTTTATTTTCTTCAATAAAAATCTATAAAACTCATTAAACTATGAAATGCAGGTATACACTTTTGGGATGGTGGAATGGAGAATAAAAAGAAAGAAGAAGGCAACAAGATTTTGGGTTTTTAAATGCAACTCTTATGTCATACGTTGTAGGACATAAATGTTACTTTAATTAGTACTGAGAAATTTAGATTTTTAGATGGGACTTTTATGTCATTTTATAGTTAGCCGGTTTTATGCTTATGAAATGGAGGTATACATGAATCTTGGGATCTTTAACATTTCTAAATCATGTTTTGGTATGTATTCACTCTTCTTTTTTTAGTTTTGATGGGTTTGATATGTTGGATGTACTATCTTTTTGTGAACATTTGATAAACAAGTATTATTAGATGATAAATGTATTATGAGTTATTCCAGAAACATTACAGAAAAATGAGTTAAATATAATATGATTATTATATTTATGGACAAAATATAAACAGGTTAATCTTACTTATTAATTCATAAGCACTACAAAAATCTATAACTAAAAGCAATCATATCTTCCACAATAATTTACAATGATGTGACACCATTACTCAAAGGTGATGCATTTAATATGACATCATAACTCAAAGATGATGCATTTAATGCGACACCCTATCATCACTAGAAATATATGGTGTCACTTCCGAATGGGTCACCATTTATCTACTTTGGTGTCACTTCCAAAAACGTCACCAATTGGTACCCTCTATGGTGTCAGTGGAGAAGGTGACGCTATGTTGTAGTGACACCCTATGTTTATGGTGACTCGTTATAAATGTCACCATATATCTTTTTCCTTGTAGTGAGAGGAAAACAGAGGACAGCAGCTACAGTCTTCCTTTGCACTTTTGGGGCACTTTCCGAAGTCCATTTTCTACATGCTATATACCGTTTCAAAGCTCAGGAAGTCAAGAATCCAACGCTTCAAACCATGTATGATTTGGAGCTTAAATGAGGAAGATATGGCCTTTGTAAGACAACTGCATCAAACCTTGCGAAAATTTCGCAAGGTGAATTTCTCCTTGCGAAATTTCGCAAGGGGAGTTTCCTCATGGTGCGAAATTTTGCCATTTCGTAACGTTGCGAAATTTCGCAAGGAGGATTTAGGCACATTGCAAAAATGCCAAATTTCCTCTGTTTCTCCACGCACGCACCACCGACCTCCCATATATTTTTAGCTTGATATTTTCTCATGTAAATTCCTTTTGTAACCTTGTAATCAACCAATGAAAAGGTTGCTTTTGTAATAGCTCTTGTAATTTAGCTTGTTATTGTCTTTAAATAGAGGTGAAGAGCCTCAGACGAAAGAAGCTTGTAACCTGTAACCTTAGAAGTTATAAGAGCACTTTTGTTCATACGCTTCTTTTCTCCTTTCTTTCTCATTTTCTTAGTAGCCAAACATCCTTGGAGGATGAAATCTCCAAGGATGAGAGGCTAAAACCTTTTAGTTTCTTGAAGTAATGGATGCCATGTGAAGCTCCCGTGTTAGGATGGAGATTTCCAAGCCATATATGTAAGTAGCTGAGCGTCCTAAATGTTTTCATTCAAAGTAAAGCTTTTAATCCCCCTGACTTGCTTTGAATGGCCAATACTTGATAACCTTTTGGTCTCAGTGGATTCTTATTGTTAGATCCATTGATGTTCATTAGTTATCTCCTACGAGCCATTGTATTGCAAGTCGAGGAGATGTCCTATATCAATAAAAGAGCATTTATGAGGTTCAGCTACCCTTTTTGTAAGTTTTCAAGGACTAAAACTCAGTTGTTAAACTCATACCGGTTCGGGAAGTAAGCATCACCTTAGTTGCTTCCCCAACTCGAGGTGAAAAGTCCCAAAATCTCCATTTTTGCACAGTGAGTTAAGCATGGCTATCCAAAGCTTTGAGAAACTTCTTTTTCTATCTTTTAACCTATTTTCATGTTAGTTTAGTTTACAACCCCTTCATCTTTTTATGTTTTCATCTTAACCTAACTTTTATTAAGAAAAGTTCACTCCATCCTCCGAACTTCACCAGTTAAAGTAAAAACCCTTCCCAGTGTTCGATCCTAGAGCCACTATGCTATAGTAGCTTTGCTACTTTAGTGTAAGGACGTTAGGTATAAATTTTGTTGATACCCTTACATGCCAAGCTACCAAGAGTCGGGTTATCAATTACTTGTATTACTTTCTTTCTGATTGTACTCAAATGATTAAAGTAATACAAATATAATTTTTGTTAACTCTTAGCATTAATTTATTCTTATTTCCTTTGCTCACACCTTTTATTCTTTTTGAAACATGTGGTTTCTCCAATCAGTATTTGAAATTGATATCACTCAGGAGGTACCACTTCCTCCCTTTAATTTCAATCACCCATATCACATTGAGGACAATGCTCAGCTAGGTTGGGGGGGGGGGGGGGTAGAAATGAGGAAGGAAGTTTGCTAAGTTAAAGGAAGTATGCTAAGTTATTTTGATATTTTAGCCTTGCCTAGTAAATTAGTTGTAGTTTTTAGTTGCTTTATACTTTAATCTCCATGGATTATGTGGAAAAATTTTCAAATTAAAATAGGAGAAACTGAACTTTTGCTTTTCATCTAACTTAGAGTTTGGATTATGCTTGCTAAAGTGGTTCAATTGTTGAAACTTCTATTAAAATCAAGTTTAGTCCTTCCACTTTAAGCTATTCACACACTGTGCACAATAGATTCCGATTATAAGATGAAAAACTATATCCCCCTTGACATAGAAAATTTTGGGACTTGGTACCTTTGACCTCATTTTAATAATATTGAAACACCCTATGAAAGGCCAATGAGCCTTTGAAAAAAAAAAAGAAAGAAAGCAAAATGTTTACTTGCTTTGAAACCCGAGCAAGATCTGAGGGGTATATGGTGAAAATCTTTAAAACCTGGTGCCCTAAGCCTTAATTGGTTGGGAGTCACCGACCTCAATGCTCGTTACAAGGGTGGATAGGTGGAGTTAGCATATGGCAGGCGCAAGGGTTTATGAAAAAGTCCGGGGTAAAATCCGAGGAGTTAGTGGTTGAAAGATCCTTAAAGCTTGATGCCCTGAACCTTAATTGGTTGGGAGTCATCGATGGACCCCCGTTACATGGACAAAATAGAAAAGAATGCCCCTTAAGCCTTATACCTTCTAAAAAAAAAAAAAAAAAGTGTGTTCTCTGCCTATTGAATTTGGTCAGTTTGCTAAGTGTTGAAAAGAGATAGGTTGGGGAGAGAGATTAGTTTAGCATGCTATATTCGGAAGCTATCATCTTACACTTAGATTTTTGTGGAAGAATAAAGTTTGGTTCTTTGGAAGTGAAAATGATTTTAAAACTTCAATTTGCATAATGCATTCCCTTGATCAATGATATTTAGCGAAGTTTTTGATAGCTTCTATTAAAGTTTGAGTTTTATTTCTTTAATTTTCCATGTGAGAGTTTGTCAGTCATGCCACTGAAACAAATTTTTTTGAAGTGATTAGCATGATGTTGTAAATTATGGTACTTTTATTTTTTTTTCTCTCCTTCATTGCTAAGGGACTAGCAATATGTCGGTTGGGGGGAGTGATTACTACTCAAAAAGTGCTATTTTGTAGCTTGTAATTAACTCTTTTAAACACTTTTGAGTAGTAGTTATTGCCTTTTAACCCAATTAACATGTTAAGGACCCTTTGCAATCAATTCTAATCAAATTGTGTTTAGTTTTGGTGTTTTGATAGCTTTTTGATCACCAAAGCAATATGAGATTGAGGAGAGTTATTTGGAATCCATGGCAAAGCAATGGGAAGCTTAGAAGCATGAAGAACCAAATCTTTGAAGTCCTTTGCCATAAGCAAAGTTGAAATACAAGGAGGGGAAGCAAAGAGAAATTTGCCATGAAGCATTCTTGATGACAGTCATGTCAGCCAGTTTTGGAGCACTTCCTGATGTCCAATTTATGCATGCTATATGTCATTTGAAAGCTTAGGAAGTCAACAATCCAATACTTCAAACCGTGTACGATTTGGAGCTAAAATGAGGAAGTTACAGCCTTTGGAAGACAACTGCTCCAAGCTGAAGGAAGGATTTAGCAAAGTGTTGCGAAATCACCCTTTTGTTGCAGAATGATTTCGCAGCCTTTTTGCACAGTGCTATGGATTTCCCCTGAAGTTTCACGACGCAATGGAAGCTAAACACCACAAGATGAAAGTCAACTTCGCAGCGCTGCGGAATCAGCCTTTTGCTGCGAAGTGATTTCCCAACCCTCTTTGTTCGTCTGCGAAATTTCGCAGACCTCTTTTTCACTTGCGAAATGGTCCTTAGTGCTTCCCGATATTTGTAACCGACACTTGGAGATATTTTTCATTAGATTTTTGTTGTCTAAATCCCCAAATTCTCCTTGTAAGCCATCAATTATAGGATTCCTTAGCTTTTAAGTTAGGAAAAAGGCTAAATATCCATGTAATAGCTAGTAATGTAATTTTGATATAAATAGAGCCCGAGGAGCCTGTTCTGAGGGTGATGAACCTTTTGTAAGTTTCAAAGAAAGTAAAATACAGAGCTTGAGCTCTACCTTACCTTCTCACTTTGATTGTATTTTTCATTTACTTAGTTATGCACTCTCTGAGGAATTTTCCCCAGAGAATGAGTAACTAAACCTTTTAGTTCCTTGGAGTTAAGGTTGCCGGGAAAGGTTCCAAGTGCAAGAATCAGAAGCTTTGTGGTTTTAGCTATGAATGAAGAGAAAGTGTGTCCCGTGAATGGTTTCTATGTTTTTAGTTAACTTAAAACACCTTGGAGTCACCTGGGCCAACACTCGGTAAGGCAAGTGATCTCTATCCATGGAGATGCACTAGTTTACCCCTTGCGAGCCTCTGGTAGGTGACTTGAAGGTAGGATTTTCTAGAATTGCCAACAATTGGTAAGATTTTGGACTCTAAGGAGACATCCATTAGTTATCTCTAGCGAGCTTGTGAAAGGAAGTCCAAGGTTAAAGATCGCCTTGAATGGTAAAGGCTAAGTGAGAGGCTTGAACCATTACAAGTTGCATCAGTGAGAGAATTAAAGCTGAAATCCAATTGAGGGATGCATTTGTACCAGCACCGGTTAGAGAATTGACTTTGTGTTAATTCTCTAATGTGAGGAAATGAACCAACTGACCTGAGCTATGTTTTTGCATGAGGAACCTCCCCTGTGAACCTGAATCTCCAAGGAATGTTTTTCTTCACAAGTAATTTCCAGTACTTGCTGTGTCGTTAGTCTAAGTCTAAACCTTTTTCAATCAAAGTTTGTGTTTTACTTTTTAAACTAACCTTGCAAAGAAACAACACCAATTCACTTTGAATTGGTATCATTTTCAGTTTGAAAACCCTTCCTAGTGAACGATCCTAGAGCCACTATGCTATAGTAACTTTTTCTTTGCTACCCTAGTTCATGGTGTTATAGGTTATAAATTTTGTTGATTACTCCCGCCATCAAGGAGCACCAGCTGGACACGAATCAGCTGAGACACCAATTAGGCATGAATCACTTTCCTAACCCAGGAGCCATCAGATGCCTTCTCGAACTTCATGCGCCCTAGAGAATGCTCATCATATGTGTCATAAGTGGTGGGGGCCTCAAAATTTGTCTCTCTACTCAAGTCGACCCCGGCATCCTTGAAAGCACGGGTAAGGAAGCGACCGTAGGGGAGTACACGTGTCGAGCTCTCAACACAGGAGATCATGTGCATCATCATAAGGTAACCAACATGAATCCGTCTCCCGGTGAGGATCGAGTCAACAATGAAAGCCTCGAGGTAGGAGACCTCGTCTTGATGTCCTCCACGTGGCAAGAAAATCGAACAAATCATATGGTGAAGGACTCGGCTAGTCACTGTCAAGCTGTGAGCCGATGGTTTGCCCATCCCCTGAGGATCGGCAAGTCCGCACAACCTCTGAACAACCTCTCTAGGCTCAAATCCCGGCACAGTGGGCCACGCCTTGGCCTCATAAACACGGAGTCCAACCAAAAGGATGTCGAGAATGCGGCAGATGCTCTCGAGACTCAAATGGATCTCAATGCCTCTCATAGTGGATAATACGGGTCGTCCAAGCCCATAGGTTGCCCGAGAATAGAAAGCCCGCACTAGAGTCGGGAAGACAGGCTCAGAGATCGTCACTACGGGCAGCCATCCCATTCGTCTGAACAACCCCTCAAAGCCAAAGTGCTGAAGTTGGGAGAAATTGACACTTCTCCCTGGGACGACTTTCCTCTGAGCAAATTTTTGCTTGTAGCGTTGATAGTCCTCATTCGAACTGAAGAGTGTCGTGTCAAACCTCGCCTTTCAGCGAGCCTCCGTCTGCTCGGGCTGAGATGGCTCAACAGGGCGCTTGCCTTGAGCCCTGGAAGTGCTCATCTCTCTCCGTGGTGCCATCAATTAAGTGAAAGAGGTGAAGAAGGAGTCCAAACAGGGAATGAAAGCAGAGAGGAAGATGCAACCACAAACCCGAAACCCTAGACGCCTGGAGATGAAGCTAAACAGCCTTGAGACGCGCGGTGCAGAGAGGAGACGCCCTCAATAGGTGAAACCTTGGGTTTCAAACCAAAACCCTAGCCCAAATTAGTCCCAAAATCAAGTCCTCAGCCTACAATCGGTCCGAAATCTGGCCAAAAACTCTTCGGGAAACAAGGATATGAAGGAGCGGCAAGCTCTGGAAGCGAAAATGGGAGAAATGAAGCGCGCGGGGGCCGTTTTAAATTCTCAGCCCCGACGAATCGGTCGACCGGTTCCTCAACCGATTGACCAGTTGGGCTTAGCCTCGCCCGATTGAGCCATTTTGGCCCCGAAAAACCTATTTTTTTATTCTTTTTTTTTCTAACACTTAGGCAAGGTCTTTAGGTGAGTTAATATGCCAATTTTGAATCAATTTGCCTAAGGTATATTTGATAAAACTCGGGTTTTAAAGAAAATCAAGTTTTAAAGAATAAACCGAGTTTTCTAAGATGCATGAAAAGGTATGAACATCCTAAGTGCACTCATGCTATCATCTTACATTCATTTCCTATGATCTCAAGTCTTCCAAGCGTCTCGATCTTGTATCCATTTGGTCATTTGATGAATTTTCGAGTTAATACCTAAGATTCTTAAACATTAAACTAATTAGTTACTTAACCATGGTTTGTTATCATCAAAACCCGATTAGGAGAACCCTTGGGCTAACACTTAGGGATTAGGTAGTTTAGTCATATTGGGTGAACAATACTACCTTTTTATTTAGGAAGGCCTCAAGGTTGGATGGTTGGAGGGTAGTACTTTGGGATAGTCTGTTTGTGTCCACTTCATTGCCCTTTAACCTTCGCTTCTTATTATATAAAGAGTTTGAAGAGTGGATGTTATTTTTAAGGAGAAGGGTAACTAGAAATGATGATTATTTGAGTGCTTGTTTCTTGTGTTGGTCCTCTATTTGAAGGACCAAACTTCAAAGGTTAAGTTGTTTGTTTTTTTTTATGAATTATCTATAGTGAAGTAGTTTTCTATAGATGTTGAGCTTGCCGAAGCTAGTTTAGTATGAAGAGTCATATTAGGGTGTGAGGCATAAGCAAAAGTTAACGTGAAGACCTTGGTTGTTAAAGGCTTGGTTTGTGATTATGCAACTCTTTTGAGATCTATACATGATAAGGTTGGGTTTTTTAAGGATCACATTACTATTGTTTGGTGTTTGATGTGACTTGTCTGTGGGTAAGCCTATGTCTTGATCTATGTTGGGAATAGTAACAAAGAGAAGTCATTTGTCTTGATCTCATCGCCATATCACATACCTAAATGAAAACAAAATGAAGTATATGGAACGGTCGACCGGCTATCTTCTACCGGTTGCATACTTATCTCAATCGGTAGCCACTGCCCC